>NW_026646023.1:215666-324462 GCF_949987535.1 Balaenoptera acutorostrata
CCTCAGTCATACTGTGTACAAGGATTTTGTATTGTGACTTTGCGACTCCTCCCACCCCACCCCTGTAAAGATTTCCCCTACACCAGATCAGACATCCAGGGTCAAATACTTATCACAGAGGTAAGTCTGTAAGGAAACCATTTTAAATAAGCCAGGTTAAATAAGCCAGACTTTTTTTTTTTTTTTAACCTTAAATGTGTAGCTAATCATTAGGAAAATAAAGAACATCACATTCTGCAGCATACACAGTCCCACCTAATTTATCAATCAAATATGATTGATCAGACTTAGTAATAACTTGGATAAGTAGTACAGGGTTAAGTTTCGTGCAGTACTCTGAAGCCTCCGTGATGCCTGCATAATTACCACTTGCACAGTAGATCGAGTGATGTGAATTATTCTGTTCAATTATAACATAAACACTAAGCACTTAGAATAGACAACCTCAACAGCAGACATTTCTTCATTCATTGCGTTTGATACAAATGCAATAATAGCTTGTCATGAGACCAAGCTTTCTTTGGTCAAAAGCTTTGAGGTTAACATATATGCATTAAAAACATAACACACCTCTTCTTGCGTCTGGTGTTTTCCGCCTGATTTACAAGGCAGGAGACAGGTAATTTTGAAAGGGGACAGTGGTATCCAAAGTGCAGCAATGTCTGTTGAGTCACTTCGATATGCTCCCATAAATCCCCAGGGACAACTTTAAAAAGAATCGACGTTACATCTTCTGTCTACGATCATCTGTTTTCACATCAGGATGAACAACATTATCCTCATTGCGGGAGAACCCGAGACGGGCGCCTCAACACACTAGGTTCTCTCCTTAATGTTGTAATGACAGGTGTAAGATTAACTTTGTTAGGTGTCTAGCCACTCATGCAAACTAAATTAAATTAATGGAACAAATTTCTCTCATAATTAAGATAAAAATTCATGTCAGCTGTAACCTTGCTGTACACTAATTATATACAAATGATTTATCATCTGCTTCGCCCAGAATATTAATCCTTAGCTCATTGATAACTGCAGCCAGTGTTAAGAGATGAGAGTTGATTAACTATGACAGATTGGGCAACCACAACCCTCAGTGCCGCACAACCAGTGAAACCAATAACACTCAAGTAGCTCTCTGTGTTAAAAATGCATTCCCATGGAAACAGATGCATGCCTAATGAAGGATACTGAGATTATTTTCAATAATGACTGATATTGGAACAATGGGCAGAGCTGATCAATAACAATTAACCACTTAGTCTGCTAAAGACATGGTTAGAGAAAGCAGGTTATTTACACATTAGTAGGACCTTATTCGAAGACGAGGACTACATAATGTCTCTATGCTGTACTGTTTCTCGTTTCTCTTTTCTCCTGCCGGGAGGGGTTGCACGGTGCAGAGATGGTAATATGCCAAGCGCCCTCCTGTCGCCTCAGCGCCTGCTTATGAAATGAGTGATTGATGCTGCCAGCGGTTCTTTGGATTCTCTCAAGATAGCTGCCAAATGTATCAAGGAAAGTCCAAAAGCAACTGTGACCATGAAACTCATATCGCTTTGTAGGGATTTGGTTTGGTGGAAAACTTTACTGCCAAGGCGTAACTCAATTGTACAGAAAATTCTTTTGATCTTTCATTGTATGCTCTTTTATTTAATTTTAAAGAGTCCAAGATGAGTGGTGCAGATATTTAAGGAAACTCTCTGCTTTGGACCCCTGTCATACTGGCTGGAAAGGGCTTTAATAACATAAATTTAATACTAGATATGGCTTTCAAAGCTATTTGGAAATTTGCACTTTTATTTTGTATTAATTTGAATCACCCCAGGAGTCAAGATCTTGTAATGCTAATTACTAATATAGACTCCCAGAATCCCTACCCTGACAGCCAGCTTGGAGAAATCCCAACTCCCTGGGCCAAAAAGTGTTAATAAAAAGTGATTAGCTACTTAGGCCAAGTCATATTATAATAATGCATTATATTTCCCTTGAATGGTTTACGTGCATTCTCATTTCTCTGAATGAAGAAAATGGTTGAGGGAGATGAAAATCAGGCATTTTAGCTGGCATTGTTATTAAAAGAATCAAGCTTTAAAAAAAAATAAGAGAATGCCTCTTTCTCCACACTTCTTAGACTTTAAACTCTAGATTTGAAAATGCAAATAAACAGAAACATAATCTGCATATTTACCGGTCTACTTCATCTTTTATTTTTTGGTCATGCAGAAGTTTGTGTGACCTGATGCTAACAGCTAATGCCAACTCTAACATGCTACATGCATGTGAGAAGTTTTAAATTTAGGTAAAGAAAAGAACATAGCTTTTTTGTCTTTTAGCCCTGTGGGACGGATGTTCCCCACTTAAATCATCAGCCACAGGGTATCTGTGGCTGGGGCTCTACACAGATGCTAATGAATTTGGAACAACATTTATGTGGCTGAACAAAAATGGATCCTAAACACCTTAAGTCAAGTGCAGCAAATAAGAAATAGGCTGACACACTTCTATCAGGAAGGCAACCAGAATGTCAAAATCTTGAATGATATTAGGTGATCTCAGCTCTGTTTCACCATCTCAGTAAATAAATCTAGGGAGGATAAACAACCATAAATGCCTGTAAAGAATGGTTCATAAAAATCAAATCTTAAATATACCCTATATATCCCTCCCATATCACTGCCCCCCCCCCAAAAAAAACCGATCCTTTTGCTAAATCTCCAGGTGGAAATAGAATTACATTTAACACAAAGGTGGTGTTCATAATAATATACGTATATGTTAATAATATATATATACTATACATGTTAATTTTATATACATATATATTTAACCTACAGGGACTAGAGTGTTGGAAGGAAATAAAACAACATTTTCAGGGTACAGGCTCATTGGAGTATCTGTTTATTATCTTTCCAAAAACACCATGATCTTACCCCAATGCTGAGGACTTCAATCCTTAGCACAACAAAAACAGTTGCACCCCGATACCCTGGCTGGAAATGCAGTAGAGGCAATTACCCTTTCCCTATCATCTGAACAACACAATTATTGGGAAGATAATAAGATTATCCAGGCTTTTGCTTCTTAAAATTATGCTGAGGGACACCGAGGGAAGACTGTTTCTTATGCCTTCGTCTTTAAAACAAATAAGGGAAGTGAAAATGAGCCACCAAGCTAATGAGGACCGTGAGACAGAGCCATAGATACATTTTCTCACTCGCCTAATGAGCAAAGTGACAGACAGTGAAACAGTTCACACTTGAGTAATTCTCTAGTCATCAGCAACTGCAGCGGGGGCCCCTCCTGCTGGGGATTTGGAGGGGGGTGGTTGGGAGATGTAATAAAGAGACCCCAGCTCAGCTGACCAGAATAAGTTATCACAAAGAGAGAGGTCTTGGGGTACACTCCCCGAGGACATTTAACCAGAAAAAAAAGTCCTTTTAAGGCATCTCCAGCCATACATTCAATTAGAATTAAATTAAAACAATGGAAAAAAAGAATCACCTTCTTTCTCATCAGGCCAGTGGCCTGAAGGGGGTGAGGTGGCTAAGATTCTGGAAAGCAATGACCCCTCCCCACCTGCCTCTTTTAAATGGTCTCCTCTTGCGTGGGCCTCAGTTTCATGAAGGTTTCATTTCCGGGGAAAGTGGGGAAGATGGGAGAAGGTTTAGGGGGTGGTGTGTGTGTATGTGTGTGTGTTTAGAGACAACTGAAAATAAGTTTTCACTGACTATTTTCAGGGTCCCATGTGAGAGTTCATGGGGGGAAGGGGTCTTGAAAATCCGCCACTTTTCCTGTTTGATTGTTGGAAGGAAAGGAACTAAAAGTTGCTCCATACCAACTGTGTGCTAGGCCCTTTTTATCCTTATTTTATTCTCCTGCTGACATCGGGAGTGGGCTCTGTGCTGTTTTAGCCCATTTTAGAGGGGGACAAACTGAGGCCCTGGACTGATAAGCAATTTGCTGATGTTCATGTGGCCAGTAAACAGAAGCACTGAGATTCAGATTTCAGCCTACCTGGCTCCAAAGCCACTCAAAATCTCACCATTCCTCTCACCAGGAGGCTGATGAAGGAGAAGGAGTCCAGTGAGAAGCCAGCCAGAGAAATGTGGGGAGAGGGTGGTCCTGTTAAGCCATTAAAACTTTGTGTCTAGAAAAACAATTCTTTGACCCATGAATTGAGAGTTTTAATTCATTTAATTTACTTTATTTACTTAGTGAAGACAGTCTGCATTTTATGGAGAGTGGATCGGAGGTCCAGAGAGTCTGAAGACTAGCCACAGGCTGCACAGGGAAGGGGTGATGAAGCCAGGACCAGACCAAGGTCCTTGGGCTCTCTTCACTCGCCCGTCTATGCGAAGAGGATGAAGGTTTATTGATATGCCAGGAACGCCTAAAGCAAATGCAGAGTGATAGAAACAATCGATGCCCTGCGAACCTTGGTAAAGAATTTCTGTTGCTTACATTTTTGTTTGTTGAAAATTATTGGTAAAGAAACAGTACTTGGAACTCTTCCAGCTGGATTAGCTTTAGGGTAAACCATATACATAAGGAGTTTCATCTTGTTTGCCTGCAATAGCTGCCGTAAGCAGAAAAGGTCTGGATTGGTTAAGAGGAGGAAGACAAGTAATGCCTAAAATGTTGAATACAGTCCAACAAAAAGGAATGGTTTTGATCTTATAACAATATTATTAACTTATTGGTGCCCACTATTCATTAGGCAAAATACATATATTGTCTCTAATCATAATGGCAACACTAAGGGGGGACTATTATTATTTCCATTTTGCAGATGAGGAAACTGAAGCTCAAGATGGGATGTTTTTTGCCCATCACTTCCACTTTATCTCTGGGTCCTGGCAAGTTGGTGTGACCCAAGGGCCAAAGTGCAACATGGTGGCTCCCAGGACACCAAGTACCCAATATGTTCAGTCTTCAGTCATTTGTTTCAATGTCACTTACATCATACACACATATGGCTTAAAACCAGTTTAAAATATTTAGCACAGTCTGTATCTTTTTATCTTAATGCTTTAATGACCACAATTTCTTCGAAACTGGTCTGGTTCAACCCCAGAGGTGGCTGGTTCTAGCACTTAGAAGAGAGACCGGCTAATGTGTGGCAGTCCTCCATCTTTTAGAGGGTCTTTACTTTATTCAATTTACTAATCATTTAGAGCATCACTAAAAGCCTTTCTCCCTCGCTCCCCATGCATGCTTAACCTAATTCACTATAAATGAGGAAAATGCTATCCACATTAAAAGAAAATGTTAGCCTATAAATTATCCCACTCTTTCTGGTGAGGCTAAGAACTCCTTTATAAAGCTCAGCCAGGGGCAGACTCTCTGTTTATGTGCTTCCCATGCTCTCCCTCACTAGAATGGGCCACAGAATTCTTAGTTCATGGTGGGTCTCTTCCTCTGTATTGATTATGAGGCTAAGCATATTTTCTCAAGTTGTTTCCCTTTGTGTTTGCTTAAATATTCTCACGAAACTTGAATAATAAAGTAGGATGCCTCTAAAATGCCCTCAGGCGCTCCCTGGGGTAGAAAAATAGCAAGTGACACCCTGGATTTGTCCTTCTGTACAGGAAAGACTGCTCGTCACCTGCCTCTATAGACAGATCCAGTCATAGAAAACCAGAAGTCTTGAAAGCCTCAGTTCATAGACCCCAAAATATTCTCTCTCTGGCTGATGCCACCCAACCCTCCACACCTGCTGCCCTCCTTCTGAGCTACTCCATTAGATAGGTCAACACATATAGGGAAAGTTCTTCTGAAAACTCTTGTTAGAAGGAGTGCCCATTAACACATTACTCTGAAAGCCCAGATTAATTTATCAAATTATCCTAGTTTTAACCTTTGAGAGCTGAGGGCAGATCTCTGGCAGCACAGAGTGTGCAGCAGGAAATTGGTTATGGGGCAGGAGAAGAGGCTGGGAATGTAGATCACTCCCAGGGGAAGCTGTCAGGAAAAGACCTTGAGCAACTCGTGGACTCAAGTGGAGGCCAAGTGTCAGGGACAAAGCAGAGATGACAAGCAGCCGCAGTGCCCAAAGCAGAGCACCCACTCTTCAACTTCGTTCATAGTTGTCCCTGCTTTTAATACACATGATGTATTAGGAGGTTGTAGTAACTTAGGAAAATGCAGCAGGCATGGACAATTTCTGATTCTCTTCTCTATGATGCCCTCACTCCTGTGTACCTTTGCTGCAGAGTTTATAACAAACCCTAGTTTATCCATGAAGCTCTGGGGGAAACTCTAAACTTTGGGGGTATTAGTAGGAGGTCCCTTCCTCCAGCCTTGCTGTAGATTTACACCTCCGTTTCTACCCTGGGCTCTGTGTGGTGGGGAGCGGAGGAAGTTGTGATCAGGCCACTGGGGGATGTCTGAGCCAGGCAGGCTTAACATCCACATCTGCAGTCAATTCTTGATTATCCACACCAATGGTCTGTGACCCAGGCCCAGGTAATCCCAAATAATTGACAATCCAAAAGGAATTTCTCTTTGGTCTTGGAATATGCTCTGATTTTTCCAGCTGCGGATTTCTTTCTCCCACATATGCTTTCCTTGGTAGGATATGAAAAATCATTTATGTTCCTTTAGCTGGACACTTGGTCTGAGCAATGGCTTGAAGTCAGCTTCAGATTGAAAATTTGCCTACTCCATAGACAAATGATTCCCTTGCAGGCAGTTGAATTTGACAGTACCATATATTGCATAAAGAATAATCTGTCCAGGTTTGTGTTGTTCATTCATTCATTCATTCACCCGTTTGACACACATGCATTCAGCTCCTACTCTGTTCTAGCCACTATACCATGAATTAGGGATTTAGAGATGAAAGATTGAGCGCCAGCTCTTGAGGGATATTCCTTCTACTGGGGCTCAGTGGAATAGATTTTAGTATCTTCCTCTGCATCTGCCTGTACCTACTACCTATTCCCTTATCACTCCCATCTTCAGCTTAGCATCTATCTAGGCTTCCATTTAAAAATTTCAACATTTGAGGGGAAGAGTTATAGGTGATTGTTGGGTTGGGCAGGGCCTCCCAGAGATGGAAAGAACCCAGAGCACTCCCATTTCTGAGGATCCAAATATACTAAAAAGGAGATGCCAAAACAGGGGTATACATACATGGTAAATTTTAATTGTTTACATTTAAAAAATTAATATTTTAACCCTCCAAAAGTATAGTGTTTATATAACTTTATTTGAAGAAAATGTCAAAAATATAAATTTCAGGCCCTTTATGAATGTGCGATCTGGCTCCTCTCCCTCTTACTCCCTACTCACACTCGACCCCTGCCAAGAAAAGCCCTGGTTGGTGGGAGGGAGGTCTAAATGGGGCTGAGTGGAGACATTTTAATGCTCACAGGAACCGCTGCAAATATGAAACGGTTGGTCTGTGGCTGTGTGCCCTGTGGTCACAAGGAATAGTTCTCAGCAACGCAGACACATCTTAAGTACTTTGACTCAAAAGGCATCAAATCAATTTATTTCTACAAAGTTGGCATGTTCCCACCCATGGTGCTGCAAGGATCCTGATGGACTTCCTGGCTACTGGCTACCATTCTGTTAAGTCCATGCCTTCCTAGTATCGTCCCCTCCCCCAGCTGCCCTCCACATGCACTGATCCCCAGTTTTCTACTCAAAAAGCCCATGGACGATAAGGAACGTTTAACAGTATGAAAATCGGGGTTAAAGTCCAGAGGTTGTCACTCACCTTATATTCTTATGTTTGTGAAGGTAAAGAACACACTAAAATTTCTGGTGACATTTCACCCATTTAAATTAGTTATGATGGGTGCTGTGTAATTAATTTTATCTTAACACCCATTGCTTATTAGCGACTTTGTAGGAATTTCCTCATGCAGCAGATCAATGAGATGTTTGTAGTTTTTTTTTCAGGTACTATGCTGGTATGCTGCTTAGGAGGCATTTGCTCTCTGTGTCTCATCCTCTACCTGTTCAATGTTTGTTAATGTTATGTTAATGTTATGACTCAGAGTTACTAACTCCAATCTCCAAGATCTTGGGTCCCCTGTGGTTTCAGAAATGCAGAGTAGTTTGGGTCCCTGAGATGGAAAAAGCCTTGGGCACCCTTCATGGCTAATTTTGTGTATTTGAAATATCTGTTCAATAGCCAGGATTCCAGCCTCCCCTCTACCCCTGGCTCTGTTCATACACAGCTTAGACCTTTGCTTTCTGGCATAAATAGGTGTCTTTCTCTTTTTTTCAATTTCCTTCAGAATTCCTAATGTTTCACTACAAAAACTTCTACTCCTCCTTTGCCTTTATTCTTCCTTTGCTATTCCCAACACCTAGTTCTCTCTTTCTTTCCAGTTATTTCCAACAGGAGCGATTCACATGTCACACAAATTGGAACTGAAAGTTTCGTGGTTGCTGAAAAGACATTCAGAAGTCAATCCTTTAATACTCACATTTCCTGCAGGAGAACTTGTGGTTTAGAGGTTTTCTCATGTGGTGTGTATGTGTGTGTGTGTGTGTGTGTGTGTGTGTGTGTGTGTGTGTGTGTGTGTGAAGGTTTGTAGGTCAAACAGTGAGAAGCAGAGGAAGGCACCAGAAGACCAACAAGAACAGACTTGCCGTTGTGGTTGTGAAGAAGCAGAAAGTGAGGGAAGAAGGTTCTCACTGGTCCTGCTAGTTGGGAGGGATGAAGTGAGTCCAAGTCAGGCTCCTTTGATAAAAATGTGATGATTTGCTACCCTTTGATGGAAAAACTCATTGTTTAAATAAGAGCTAACGTTCAGCAAGTATTTATTGTGCCAGGCACTATGCAAGTTTAAGTAAATGTAACTTTATTTAAATATGTCTCACTGAATTTTGCACAGCTAGCAAGCAGAGAAGCTAAGATGTAAACTTGGGTATGTGGGACTCTAGAGTCTGAGTACTTGGCCATCACTTGCTAATGACACAAAACATCCTGCAAAGTTACTCTCAGAGCAGTGGGGACAGGATGACAGTTAGTTTAACATCCTTTTTCCTTAAATCTCATGACTGGAAGAAGGCAACTGGGATTAGCACCGCACTCTGGTCCAGGTGTGTATTGCTGGGTAACAAACCACCCTAAAACTTCCCATTTTATAGTATCTCATGATTTTGTGGCTCAGGAATTTAGGCAGGGCTCTGCTGGGCACTTCCGCTCCAAGCAGCTTTGACACAGGTGACTTAATTGTGTTCAGCTGGTGGGTGGGCTGGTCTAGAGCCCCAAGATGCCTTCGATTGCAGGTCTGACACTTGGCAGGGATTGGGGGCAGGCTGGGTTCAGCTGAGACTGCGATCACAGTGTAGTGGTGGATTTTCATAGGGCGGCTTGGGGCTCCCAGAGAGAGTATTTCAAGATACAGAAAATAGAAGCTTCTAATATCTTAAGTTCTACGCCCAGAGTTTGCACAGCATCACTTGTGCAGTGTTTTCAAGCTTACTGAAAGAAGAGGCCGCTCTCACTAGCTCTATCCCATGTATTCCACTTACGTCACTGCTAGGCTTCTGCCTCCTCCTTCCTAGTCTCCTGAAACTTAGTTCCCTGAAATTTATCTCCCTGAGGTCACCAAGATCCTCCTCATTACCAAATTCAAAGAATATTTTGTTCTATCCATATTTTATGTAAGTTCTCTGGAATTGTCAACCATTTCTTTCTTCTTTTTATGTAATTAAAAAATTTTTTTTATTAAAGTATAGTTGATTTACAATATTGTGCCAGTTTCTGCTGTACAGCAAAGTGACTCACTTATACACATACATTCTTTTTTTTATATTCTTTTCCATTATGGTTTATCACAAGATATTGTATATAGTTCCCTGTGCTATATGGTAGGGACTTGTTTATCCATCCTATATATAATAGTTTACATCTGCTAATCCCACACTCCCAGTCCTTCCCTCCCCCACCATCCTCCTCCTTGGCAGCCACAAGTCTGTTCTCTATGTCTGTGAGTCTGTTTCTCTTTTGTAGATAGGTTCATCTGTGTCATATTTTAGATTCCACATATAAGTGATATCAAATGGTATTTGTCTTTCTCTTTCTGACTTACTTCACTCAGTATGGCAATCTCTAGGTCCATCCATGTTGCTGCAAATGGCATTATTTCATTCTTTTTCATGGCTGAGTAGTATTTCGTTGTATATAAGGACCACATCTTCTTTAGCCATTCATGTGTCAATGAACATTTAGGTTATTTCCATGTTTTAGCTATTGTGAATAGTGCTGCTATGAACATAGGGGTGCATGTATCTTTTTGAATTATAGTTTTGTCTCGGTATATGCCCAGGAATGGGATTGCTGGATCATATGGTAATTCTGTTTTTAGTTTTCTGAGGAACCTCCACACTGTTCTCCATAGTGGCTGCACCAATTTACCTTCCCACCAACAGTGCAGGTGGGTTCCCTTTTCTCCACACCCTCTCTAGCATTTGTTATTTGTAGACTTTTTAATGATGGCCTTTCTCACTGGTGTGAGGTGGTACCTCATTGTAGTTTTGTCAACCATTTATTTCTTGAAACTCTCCTCTCTTGGTTTTTCACAATAATTCCTTTTCTTCTTCTTTCCTTTTAAATATTGGTGCACCTCAGTGTTCTGTCCTTTGAGCTCTTGCTTGTATTCTCCACTAGTGCTTCCCTACCAGGGACAATTGTGCTCGCCAGGAACATTTGGCAATATCCAGAGACAGTTTTGGTTACCACAAGTGGAATGCTACTGGCAAGTAGTAGATAGAGGCCAGTGATGTTGCCAAACATCCTCAATGGCCAGGACAGCCCCATGCAACAAAGAATTATCCAGTCTTAAATGTCAATAGTGCTGAGATTCAGAAGCTCTGCTGTGGTTTTAAAAAGAAGGCACTGGAGAGAGGGTGAATCTTGCCACCTTCCCCTTTTTGTGGACCTACCTCTGAAACGGGTCTCCTTGGTGAATAGCGTGTGGTATGATGGAAGGGCAAGGGCTGCATGTTAAATGGATCTAGGTTCAAATCCTAACTTTCCCGAAGTGGAGATCACAATTTCTATTTTGTAGAGTTGTATTGATGAGCAAGTCAGATAATCTATGTAAAATATCAAGTACCCAGTAAGTTCATAAGTGTTAGCCCTTCCCTTTAAACCACATGATGTGGCATATGTCCCCCTCAAGGCTGGACTTAGTTCACCATTTAACACTTAGGAGGTACCTACTATATAATAAGAGTTGAATAATATTTGCAGGAGGAAATATGAATAAACTAGCCACTTTACCTCTTTCAGATGTTGATTGCCATGAGAGCTCTATAGATAGAGGTGGTTTTGTTGGACCTAGTGTTTAGAGATGAGTTTCATAACTCTAATTGCATTGTAGCCTAGCCCTATCAGTATAATAACCAATGAGGTTTTATGAGCCTAGGTCATTGACTTGACATTCAACCCTCCAATTAGAGGGCACGTGACTGCCCGTAATATAAGGCAGTAAACATAGATAGTCTTATTCTCTTGTGGTCACAGCAAAAGCAGCCTAGGAGAAGAATAAATTCAGAGGCCTATGTGGTATCTCTTGGTCCTTAGTATTGCTACTAACTGTGAAAGGAAAGGTTTACATATTTGGGGGGCAGGGTCCTTTCTCCCTCTACTTTTTTGGTGTCTATGAAGAAGGCATCAATCTAACTTTATTCTGAGATACAAAGAAAGAATCATGATGGAGACTACCCTTTGGGATTTTATACAATGTAAATCATAGACATTTAACATCTCCCTTTATGTCCTGGTCTCCTTCTGATTCACTTTCCATATGGTCATCAAGGTAAGTAAGCTTTTGGAAACACAACACTCAACATGCACTATTCCCTACTTCCCATTAAATTTAGGATAAGAAAAAGAATTCTTAACATGGCATATAAACCCTCATGTGGTTAGGCTTCTTTATCCTCTTTCAGATTCCTCTCACTTCTCTGACTATGTTAAAACCCCCTCATAATGCTGTGTATATCTCCTTCATGGTCTTTGGCAAAGTTATATAATTTTTCACTTATTAGTGTCCTTCTTTGATTAATAACAGTCTCTCTCTCTCTCATAAAATCTTGGCTCCAAGATAGCAGGGATTGTGTGTCTTTCAGTTTTCCATTGTATCCCCAGAGCCTGACACATAACATCTGCTCAGTAAATACTTCTTAAATAAATGAATAGTTAAGCAAAATGGATGATATCATTAGCAAACATCACTTCCCCATTTCAGCCTAGGACCTAACCAAAACCAACTTTTGTTAAAATATGTAACCACCACTTCGAAACCAATGAAGATGTAAGACAGAAATAGAACAAGTTCATTGATGATGATGATGATGACCGATAATATATATGTAATATTGATATATAATTAAATAATAGAATGATTATACCTAATAGTTAAATCTTAGCATTTATTGAGTGCTTACTGTATGCCAGGTACTCTACTAGGTAATGAGGATAAAATATGGAGCAAAATCAGATATGGTGCCTTTCATGCATTATCTCATTCAGTAGATCCATTAAATAGGTACAACTGTTTTCCCATTTTATAGATGAGAAATTTTGGAAGCTTAAGTAAGTTGCTCATGATAATACAGCCAGAAAATTGCTGATAGAGCAGGTATTTGAACCCAAGAACAACCCAAAGTTGTTAACCATTAAATTGTATAATTTTAGAAGAAAAGAGATTGGGTCAGGCTAGTGCATCAACCTAAGAGGTAATATCTATCAGCAAATGCTGCAGATACTAACAGATCCACCAGCATTCAGAATGAATTGAACATCACTGCATGCCAGACACTGTTTTGGGTGCTATATGCACATTTCCTCTAATCTTTAAAGCAATTCTACTGGTAGGTATTATTATCTTCACTTTACAGGTGAGTCAACAAAGGCCCAGGTAGGAGGAAGAGGCAGGGAAGAGAGCAAAGGCAGGTGGGACACTTGAAAACTTTCCAGCTTCTACAGTCTTTAATATAACGTCTAAATTGCATTTTAAAGGCAGGAAAACCTTTTGAATTCAGGGGCAATAAACCTAGAATTTCTCATATTGAGACTTTGAATCATAGACTTTTATAACTGACAAAGATCTGAGAGATCATCTAGTCTAAACCCTTCATGGGGCTTCTGATTGAGTATAAAATTAGATAAATCTTAGGTAGCTGAAAACTTTTTCTTTATTCAGATAATGTTATGATATATAGGCCTATCACAATGTGCCATTTTAAATGACCTACTCAATTTAAATGAATTAGTAACCACGTCAATCAATTTATAACTACATTTGTATGTAAGAAAAGTGTGTATCTTTATAAATATTTTATATTTATAATAGTTACTAATTCAAGTAAGAGGTCACCAACAGGGTTCCTCTTAGTGGAGGAATGAAATTTTATTATCCAAGGAAGTCTCAGGACCTGAGGCACACACATATTCCAGAGTAGAAAAGCACATTCCTGGAAGAGAGATGTGTCTTCCTCCCTCTTTCTCTCCCTCCCTTCTTTCTTGCTTTCTTTTAATCCCATGCCACTGTGGTATTCTCTTGTCTTGAACAAGTAAGGATGGATCGTATTTTAAAGCATTTGTCCTCTGGTCATTCATAGGATCTAGAATACTTCTGGGTCCCCATGCCATTCCAAAGGCATAACTTTGAGTAGAAAAGATGACATTATTGGTGAAATTGAAGGCCCACCTGAATTTACTTTAATGGGAGACCCCCAACTCCCCAGGGGGAAATGTCTGCAAAGATATCACTGGGAGCTCAGAAGAAAATATTATGTTCTAACCTTTTAAAAATTAATCTATTAGCAGGGATCCCAACTGTATTTCATTCAAGCCATCATATGAAAGGTACGATGATTAAACCAAGACAAATGTAGTGTCATAAGCAAATGTCAAGCCATAGATTTACCTACCAACAAGACATTGGGATGGTTCAGGTCAGAGGTTAATTAAAGACATTGAAAGGTCATTCTGTGATTAGGTGAAAGCAGACTTTTAATAGGGCATCAGTCCGACCCACACTGACAGAAGATTTATGCCAGCCACGATGACACCACCACGAATCCTGCTGATAACAAGAGCCTCAATATTGGACTGAACAGAATGATGAATGGAGCACATATCTCCTCACACTTCTCATTACAAGCTCTTTCACTCCTGGTGGCACTTAGCAGCATTTATTTACTGGGGTTTGAAGGTGTGGGACAGCAGAACAGTATATCTAATACTTTTAAATGTAGACTAGTGATATAAAAATGAAACAGAGATAAGATTAGGTCTTTGAATAATTGCACAGCTTTTCTTCCAAGATTATATTCACTAGTACTAACATTATTTTCCCCCCCAATGTTCTCCTAGTATGTGAGCAGTTCAAGAAAATTAATTGGCTGAGGCAGAAGGTCAGAGAGAAAAAATTACTGATAAGCATGAAACATGCTATAAAATAGCACCTCACCACATTTTGCCTTCCAACGCCCTTAGTATGTGAACAAAAGATAATATAAAGACAAGGATATACACATTTCCCCCTATGCCACATTCAGGGGTGCTTAAGTGCTGTTTTTATTTGGATTCGATTAGGATCTAGAAAGAAAGCCAAATAAAAGAAAAGGAAATAAAAATCAAACAAACAACTTATAATACTGCTCAGCTTAAGGTAAATATAAGAGAAACTAAAGCCCTGATAAATAATGTTTACTTTCCCGCAAAACTCTTTTTCAACATGTTATATATTTATCAAACCACTAGAGTGTAAATTCTACGAAGTCCTAGCACCTCTCAACCAGCAGACATCATAAAAATGAAAACTACAGAAAATTGTTAGTATTATAAAAAGGCTACTTTCTATAGATTCAAACATATCTGCTGCTGCAATTTCATGATAGAAAAATCAGACTCTTTCTGCTTGGGCCACCAACCAGGGCCAGACCTGAGAAAGATCACATCACATCTAACCCCAAGCCAGTCCTCACATTTATCCAGGAACAAAGATGAGTCAGACTGAATGGAAGTGGTGAAGCTGGAGAGCTCTGAGAATGTTTCCTTTTCTTTTTCAGGAAATTGTATTCATGGGTAGAGAACAAATTGTAGGTAGATTTAACAAATGGGTAACTCAGCCCAGCATACTCAACCACTTGGAGCCATGAGAATGCAGTTATGTGTGTGTCAACCACACACACATTATTGGGACCCACTTCTTGGCACCGAATGAACTAAATGAGCATTTTTGAATGGCTGATTTACTCCATCTGAGTGTATAAAAGTTGCTAATAATGAAGAGGATTTCCTTACTGGCTTTTGAAAAGAGCTTCTTTCACCACTTTTAGCTTAGGATTTTCATTTGCCCTGACAAATGTTAGCTGGTGAACTCTTCAGAATCGATAACATCGCCATGCAAAGAGCTTCTTGTCTCCTCTATTCTGATCCAGCAGAGGCTTATTATGTAGGCAACCTCCAGTATTAAAATGACAGGCTATCGCAGGACCATCCTGCCTGTGACCATAAGTCTCAGGCCACTCAGACCACCAAGTCGCCACTAGAAAGCCCAGAGTGACGGCCATCAGAGAACTGTATTATTATTTATATATATATATATATATATATATATATATATATATATATATATATGAAACTGAGTAAATTTTGAAGACCTTATTGGCTTTATTTAATGATCCATGCATTGGGCAGCACCCTTTCTAGCAGACAGAAAGGAGCTCCAAAGAACTGTACAAAATGAAAGACTTTTATAGGCAGAAGGGAATAGTACAAGGAAGTTATACTAGCAAAGAGCAGATTGGTTATGGCAACGGCACCTTCTTTTAGGGGACAGCAGGGTCAGTCAGGTGATTACCTCATAGTGCGGACCAGGTAATTCGGGTTTGACTGGTTTAAGCTTCCATTCCTAGGAGAGCCTGAAACTGTAAGTTAGGTATTAAATCTTGGTTTGGTGATGATGGACTTAGCATAGGTGACTCCATTTGGGGCCTGTTTTATCTTTTTTTAGCAATTACCCCCAGTTGGTCAGACTCTCAGCCTGAGAGATGTGATCAAAATTTAAGGCATTAACAGGACTCCCAGATACCGCTCTGAATTTCTTGCAGTTTTTGCTGATCCTCTGTGTGATATTTACAGGTCTTGATGTCTTTTTGCTGAATCCCTGTGGTATTTACAGGTCACAACTTCAGGTTGACATTTTTGAAGATGATCATACTCTTCTTTCCTTTTCTGACATTCTAGTTTTAGGGAGATCATTTGCTTGCTTTGTAGAGGCTGTGAACATACTTTTAAAGCTTTTGAGAGGATGTGGCACACCAGGGAGATTACTATGATTATTTATAAACAGGGTAATTCCCAAACCAGTCAAGATCAAATAAGTCAGAGAAAGACCCCATTGAAGCCATTGGCTTGTTGAACAAGTGGCTTGTTCAGTGATCTTATGCAGCTGAGTCTCAGCTTCCCCAGAAGTGTTAATCCAGGTGCAGCAAGTGATGTTGGCCACAACCCAGACACCTCCTTGCTCATCTAAAAGATAACCAAGTACTATTTTATTATCAAGAACAACTTTGGCCAGAAAGTCTAAGGATTTTTGTTGGACAGCTATTGCTTTAGCAGTGGATTCTGCAATATCTTCAAGAGTTAAGGAGAGATTCCTGATTATAGCTTCATTCATACTCACTCCTAAACAGGGAAGTAGGGACCTGCCAAAGGAAGTGAATTCTGGATCAGGAATACCTCCTGGTAGGTCCTTTCTAACCTGACAATGTAAATTCAGGGGAGTTGACCAATGAGATATCTCAGTTTGATTGTGGACAGTTAGGGGCACAGTTAGATAAACTATGAGGCATTGTTTCGTTATGCACCAGTCATCTAGGCATTCATAGGCTCAAGAAGAAAGATAACCACCACAGACAAAGAAATCCTGTTGGGGCACAAACCACTCCTACTAAGGTGACACTGTTAATGGATTCATTTGCAGGAATTGTTGTGTTTGCAAGCCAGGGGTCAATTAGGCTTTCAGTGCATTTGGGATGTAAATCTCCTAGACTGAAACAGAATGTTGTTCTAAATTCCTTGCAAAGATTGGTGCTGCTGGTGAGATCTTTTCATGATTGAGGACAGATCTAAATCAGATCATATAAGAATATCAGATAACGTAAGAATGTGGAGATGCAAATATACCATGATTTGCATAGATATTTGTGTCTAATTGGGCAAGTCCAGTTATAATAAAGGAAAGGTCAAAAAAAGGCATTGGATAATCTGGCTATAAAAGTCAGACTCTGTAAGTGACTTCTAAAGGGGATCAATTATAGTTTATGGTGACATTGGGAATCAAAGAAAAATTGGTCACAGGAAGGACCAGGGGGTCTTTAGCCTCGTGAACAGAGTTTTTGATGACAAATCCAGCAGTCTGAAGTTACTCTCCTTAGTAATGGCCTGGGAGACACAGATGATAGTGTTATCTTTCCAGGCCAATGCCAGAGTAAAGGAAAGAAAGAGAAGAAGAAAAGGTTTTATGTTTAGGTAAAGTATGAAGCCTTGATCTGGTATCTTGGGTGGATTCAGTCTACCTTGATGTCAGCTACTTCTCTTCCTAGTCAGTTGGATTCAGAGGTCTCCAGCATTCTGAGCCTTCCTCAGCTGTGGGATGTGTACCCAAGATTCAAAGCCTTCTAGTTTCACAGTAGTGTCAATGGTCAGGAGTACTTGTTAAGCCTCTTTCCATGAGTATCACTTTTGCAAAAACATCAGAGTAAAACAATAACTATCTATGAATGACAAAAGAGTTAAAAATGCCCATTGTTAAAGATCTGATGAGAGTTCATTTGATAAGTAAATGTAGTTATTTCTGTGATATACATTTTAAGATAATAACTGGAATTGCGACTGATAATATTATACTAGGACATATCAGATTTCCAGAAATTTCATACAATTTCTAGAACTTATATACCTGGAAAAATATAACTTAAAGAAGGCTTAGTATTACTCCTTATTTGACAATGCTTCCCATGTAATTTAACATATCAAATAAGCCTAATTAGTTTAACCTCTCTGTCTCTATGTCTCTGTCTCTGTCTCCTTCTCTCTCTTTTTATAAGAAGAGAGAACAATTCTTTTGAGGTGTTCCGGAAGCCCTCTGGAAAATCCCAAAGTTAGTTTCAAGTCAAAAAGACTTCATTTAGAATTTGATTTTGGTAAGTGTGTCAAGAATATAAAAAATTTTGGACACTTGACTAAAAATATCACAGATAATTATGAAACAATACTAAATTAACCATTTACCAAAGTAACGATAGAAGATGTTAAAGGCAAATACAGAAGACCACATAGTTGTGAACAAAAGTTAGCTGTTCTCATATGGAGAAGATTGAATTTTCTCAGTATTAATCAAAGAGCTGATAATCAAAGAGCTGATGAAGACAATATGGAGCCCAGTAAATTATTTTGATAAGACAGAAAATCTTTGCTGTCTAGGTAGATTACTTAAAAGGTAAACAAACTTTCACAATTTTCTTATCCAAACAGACCAAAAGTCCAGTAAAAACTTTGTCTTTTTAACAAAGAGAACACTAAATTCCAATTTTGCACTAGTGTACTTTGATATTAAAATTCATTTTTTAACTTAGATAAATTCATCACAAACTTAGCTATCTTGACCACACATAAAATTCCTTTCCAAAGATTCTTTTCAACAAACCTTCTACAACTTTTAAAATATTTCTTCAGATTTTGTCATATGTTTTTCCTCTTTTTCATTTTGTGACAATCAACCATTTTACTTTCCTTACCTACTTTTCATACACAGTTGTTCCCTTTCACCCTTATTACTTCTAAGTAGCTTTAATTACACATATTAATTGAAATTCTTAACCCTAGAACCCTTAATTCCTAGTGAAAGCTAAGATGTAAGCAATTCTGGACTGTCTGTTACACTAGCATTCTGTGAATTGGGAAATTTATAAAGACATTTCATAACTTCTAGAAACATGCTTCCTCATAGCACAATTTTTCAATGTGGCACAAAACATGTTTACCAATAGAACCAGATATTATTTTCTTGGTAATGAGGAGCCAAAAGTAGACAAACTTATGTTCAGTGATTAATGTGTTTCAATATTTTATTTTATTTGGAAATGATCTAGACATTTAATGACTATCCATAATTTAATTTAACATAGTAAAACTCTAAGGTTTCAAGTTACCAAAAAGATTTGGGAAAACTAGCTAGACATACCATAAAAAACAATTATTGCTGCAAAGTTCACCTAAAAATTCTTATCCCACTCACACCTATTTAATTTACTTACTCCCAACAATTACATTTAGACTACCCACAAAAACTTCATGAGACATTAGGCAAAGTCAGCCATCCCCTCAAGCTGTTTTTCTTGCTGAAAAATTTTGTAACAGAGATAACATGAAATTATCTGACTAATAAACCCAGGTAAAGTAAGAGTTGCATATCTGCATTGTTTTCAATAATGTCAATGTTGATGACTCTAAAGACATGTCTATTTTAGTTAAACCAACAAACTTAAAGTAGCTTTTCTTTACTGAAGATTATCCTAGATCACATGAACTTGAAAAATATCTGGGAGAGTTTTTATAGTTCTGAGAGTATACTTAATTTATACAGTGCTTGTTTGTTTTTAAGTCAGTTAAATAGAGCTTTTTACAAATTAATTTTTGCAACACACATCTTTAACATACATTTATAGACATACATAAACATAAAGACACAAACAGAGATCTTATAATTTTTGTCTTAAAATTGTAGCCATGAGATGAGTACGATAATATTAAACTCAACTAATTTATAAAAG
Organism: Balaenoptera acutorostrata; assembly: GCF_949987535.1. Lineage (NCBI taxonomy): Eukaryota > Metazoa > Chordata > Mammalia > Artiodactyla > Balaenopteridae > Balaenoptera > Balaenoptera acutorostrata. The sequence goes on from NW_026646023.1 coordinate 235,485, forward strand.
AAGTAGGATTCAAATTGTGTTTTTGGCAAATGGAATAAGTTAAGGTTATCTGCTCAGATGGTAAATCTTTTTACTAATAGTTATGAAGAAGACACTTAAGATTTGTCATTTACCTAAATTCCAGATAACTTTTTCCCCTTTCCTTCTGATAAGAATTATTTTCCTGGGGCTTCCCTGGTGGCGCAGTGGTTGAGAATCTGCCTGCCAATGCAGGGGACACGGGTTCAAGCCCTGGTCTGGGAAGATCCCACATGCCACGGAGCAACTGGGCCCGTGAGCCACAATTGCTGAGCCTGCGCGTCTGGAGCCTGTGCTCCGCAACAAGAGAGGCCACAATAGTGAGAGGCCCGCGCACCGCGATGAAGAGTGGCCCCCGCTCGCCGCAACTAGAGAAAGCCCTTGCACAGAAACGAAGACCCAACACAGCCATAAATAAATAAATAAATAAACAAATACTTAAAAAAAAAAAAAAAAGAATTATTTTCCTAAAGTGTGTATTCCAAAGAGACGGCCTAGATAAGAGTTCCTGAAGAAAACCAGGTAGAACATTTACATCTCAAAGGCACAGGGAAAGTCTGCAAGTTTCTCCAAGAAGGACTTTTGTTTTCTAAGGCCAGAATTTTTACAACACTTAGAAGCCTTTTGAGATAAATTAGGGGAGGTTTGGGGCTTGGTTAAAAGGATAGGTGAATTTTTAATACTTTCTGGAGCCACATTTCTGGTCTTGCAAAGAATTGTAAGATAAGGATAGTTGCTTTTAATACCTCAAAGAACTGGTTTGCAGCCTAAATGATATCAAAGGGCTGATCCTTCCATCCAACCATATTATCTTTAATTTGCTTTTTTATATCAGGGAGAAGATTTCCAACTAAGATGGAAATCAAAAGATTTTTATGTTCTGAATTTAGAGCTGTTTGTCTTTGGAATGTTTTAGTGAATTCTTTCACAAAGGCTTCAGAAGTTTTCTCTGTCCCTCTGGGTACATAATTTTGGTTTAGTTTAGGGGAAGAGGCCAAAAATATTTCTGGCAGTATTGAACAACGCTGTCAACTGAAAAAAAATGCACAACCTAAAAGTTGAGAATTATATTTTATTCAGTGGACTTTCTGAGGACTTCAAGCCTGGGAGGTAGCCTCTCAGACAGCTCTGAAAGACTGCTCTGAACAGGTAAGGGAGTAGCCAGGATATTTGGGAGTTTTGCAACAAAAATCAGGTAGTTGGAACATCAAAAGATTACTGTTAATTAAAGAAAACCAGATATCTCAAGTTAATGAATTTAGTACGTTTCTGTGTATGGGAAGACACAAAATTCTGGGCTAATCAAAATCATTCCTTTGAAAAGCACCTTAGCTATCTAGGGCCAGTATCCTGTTCTTTCCCATCTTGAGTTCCCTCAGGGTGCACCGTTGGGGGCGGCTGTAGTGGCTTGATGGCTGCACATCCTTTGTATACTAATATGGCAGGCAACATTTTTCATTTACAACCCCATTGGCCCAAGATGTGTTTCCAAAGAGAGTGAAAAAATATTACCCTCCTAAGATTCAGAGCCACTCCCAAAGATAGCCAAATAGAAAATTTCTCTGAATGCTGGCAATAGACTCTAGCTGCAAATGGAGTTCAACCCACATTTCTGATGGTTACCAAGCTGAGTTCTCAGGACACACAACAGGACAAACAAGAAGGTAACAGCTGTCTCTGGGAGAGAAAGAATCAATAATCAATGGGTCTGACTTTGGAAATAAAAGGACAACATGAAATTTTATTTTTCTCTTTCAACAGTGTACTACAGAGATTCAGGAATGCTGACACTGGTAAGAATTCTCACTCTTCTTTGGCTTTTACCAGTTTTCCCAAGATCCCATCTTCAAGCTGTGGCTTCTCCCAGAATTTGGTAAGGTTTTCCATTAATTTTAATTTTAGTTTCCCCTTCACTGCTTAAAGGAAAAATGTAGCAGTTTATCACAAATTCTCTCAGAGTTCTGTTAACCTGGGAAGAGTCAATATGGGTGATCTTGGGTAGCCTTGGCTTGCAGAAGCTGAAGCAGGATCTCAGTTCCCTGACCAGAGATTGAGGCCAGACCGTGGCAGTGAGAGCACCAAATCCTAACCACTAGATCATGACGGTCAATGGCTAGTGACAAGGTCCTGGATCGTCTGCTTAAGAGAAGGGAATTTCAACAAAGAGACGGAAAGTAGTGAAACAAGTAAAGTGTTTATTAGGAGGAAAAAAGCACGTATGGATAGACACACATGGGAGGGCTCAGAGAAAGAGTTGCATCTTTAAGGTAGTTCAAATCACTTATATGGGGCAGTTCTTCTAGGTTTCCTCTGGCCAGTCATCTTGCTTTGCCTGGCTCTGAGTCCATATTTGGTCTAACTCAGGGCCCTCCCCTGTGTGTGCGTGCATCTTTTAACCAAAATGGATTCCAGTGCAAGGGTTTCTGGGAAAAAGAACACATTATGGTCTGACACCTCCTTCCTTCTGTGACCTCTGAGGAACCTTTCTGTGCATGTGTAGTTTGGGAGGTCTCCTTGACCTCAAGAATGAAAAATATGTGGTCTCTTTATCTTCTATTCAAGCAGGACTCAACTCCTCCTTGCTCCTGCCATTGTCTTTATCTTGGAGTATCTGTCCACAGGGGACAGTTTCCAGCTACTCAGCCTGGGGCCCATCTGTCTCCTGCTTCATGGGGACCTTCCTTCGAGGGTAGTTATGGGAGTATCTGTAAGGCCACTAATTTGGCCGACTTTTGTGTATAGTCATGTAATAGTCTGCAGGGTGGAAAGACAATTTAGAAAAAGGAGTAGTAGAATGAGTACTCAAGTAAAGAAAGATAGAAGAGAGTAGTAGGAATTGTGTCAGTCCCATAGTCCTTTGATTTAGGTACCTATTGTGTCTTCAATTTTTCACTAGCAGTTTGTAATGAACCCTTCAATAAAGCTGTTTTGGAATTTTGAAGCCTTTTATAGGCTTTGGCATGTCAATTAAAGTAGGTGTCCCATTCTGTTTGTTTGATTTGGTAGTCTTTGCTTTCAAGTGAACTTCTTAAATAATCTTTTCTAATTGGAATGCTCCTCTTAATGGCCATTGTAATTCTAGGTGGTATTCATATTTTGACATTTTTGTAGATATCTACAGCTTCTGGGACCATAGTTCTTAGATATAAAATAAGCAGGTGTGCTGGAGGTAGCATGCTCAACTCTTTGGAACTTAAGGGTCCCATTTCTTTAGCTAAGTCTTGGGTCTCTCAGAGCCAAACTAATACCTAAGAGGGATGTTGTGCTGGGTTGGGGATTGTGTTTTCAGTGTACCTCATTGCATGGAAACTTTCTTGAGGTTGCAGGTGACCTAGTGTCAATCTAACCCTTTCTGTGACCAATTTATCCTAACACAGGAGCCTTAGAGTTAGGTGGCAAGTGCTCTAACAGCCTTTAAGTGCTTGGCACCCACCAAATTTTCAGGTTTTAGCTTTCAAGATTCCCATTAGCAATAGCTTTACCTTAACACACCAGCAGTAGTCAAAGAGATATTACTGTGAACTGCTCAATAGAAGGCCTTGTGTGGCCCTCCAGCAATTCCCCGTGTGACAATGGGGAAAGGACTGAACCAACAGACCCCAACAAAAAGGGACTACAGACTGGGATTCCAATCAAACGTGTAACTGCAGACTGAACCACCAGCAGTTCCCAATGTGGAATCTGGAGACTGATCCAAGGGTTGGGATTCTAATCAAATGGGGAATTGCAGACTGAAGCAAGGACTAGGGGCCTGGGCTCTGGATGGAACTGTGCTAACTTAAGCTAAGCTGCCCTGGACTGGAAAGCCAATTAGATCAGGAGCTTAATGCAAAGACAGTGGAGCTCAAAACTGAGTGGAGGGGCTTCCCTGGTGGCGCAGTGGTTGAGAATCTGCCTGCCAATGCAGGGGACACAAGTTCGAGCCCTGGTCTGGGAGGATCCCACATGCCGCGGAGCAGCTGGGCCCGTGAGCCACAGCTGCTGAGCCTGCACGTCTGGAGCCTGTGCTCCACAACAAGAGAGGCCGCGATGGTGAGAGGCCCGTGCACCGTGATGAGGAGTGGCCCCCGCTCGCCGCAACTAGAGAAAGCCCTCGCACAGAAACGAAGACCCAACACAACCATAAATAAATAAATTTAAAAACAAAAAACAAAAAAAAAAACTTAGTGGAACTTACCCAGAGCTCTTGGAGATGGTGAGGAAGGCAGAGAACCCAAAGTGTTCATTGGTACCAGGACCTGTGTTTCTCATCATCCCTGAAGCCATCAGAAGTTTCCTTCGGATCCCACTGCTGCCACCAATACTGTTAAAACAAAATTCAATGGAGTGAATTTTAAAGATCTTGTTGGCTTTAGTCAATGATTTATGAATCAGGCAACATCCCTTCTAGCAGATAGAAAGGAGCTCCAAGGAACTGTAGAAAATTAAAGATTTTTATAGGCAGAAAGGAGCAGGACAAGAAAGTTATATTAGCAAAAACTGGATTGGTTGTGGCAAGGTCACCTTCCTCTAGGGGACAGCAGGGTCTACTAGATGGATTACCTCACTAGTGCCGCCTAGGTAATTCCTTATTGACTGGTTTAAGATTCCATTCCTGGGAGAAGCTGAAACTGTAATTAAGTTAGGTATTAAGTCTTGGTTTAATGATGTGGGGCATAGCAAAAGTGACTCCATTTTGGGCCTTCTGTCTCTTTTTTAACGGTATTGATCAACTTCTGCCAATCCAAATTATGTCTGCTAGTACTTATAGTGTGTGTGTGTGTGTGTGTGTGTGTGTGTGCGTGTTTTGCAGCTGTTTTGGGGTTGTTGGAATCAGTATCTAGTAGATGGGGAAAGTATTACAGTTATGTAATTTGTGTATAGAAAGGATAATATTTTCCGGACTACTAGGAAGAAATACATAGCTGCCCCTTTGAGTTTTACTTTCCTTTCAGAGAAAATCTGAAGCTAACCAACGTGAGTAGGGTGTGCCCACTTCTCATCACAAACAACTAGACTGAAATGGTGTGAAAGTAACAAGATATCATTTTCTCTTTCCTTTTTGGTACCAGAAACATCTTACAGAGAATTCTGGTAAATTGTGCTCTTTCAAAGAAAATCAAGAAGAAATTGATTGATTAGTTAATGTTCATTAATAACTTATTCTGAGCTAAGTATTACAAAGTGTTCAAAACATGTACAAATCATAGACCCTGTCCTCAGGGGGCCTTCAAACTCATTGAGAAGACATACAGAAACATCAAAGTATGATCCCTACGTGAAGCTTCTGATAAGTACTAAAGAAAGGGTGTAGACCAGAATTTGGCAAATTTTTCTATAAAGAACAGATAGTAATTATATTAGGCTTGCATTTTATATGGTCTCTGGGTCAACTACTCAAGTCTGCCCTTATAGAGAAAAAGCCGCTATAGACAATCATAAATGAATGGGCGTGGCTTTGTTCCAATAAAATTGTTATCTACAAAAATAGATGGCAGGCTGAATTTGGAAGGAGGACCATGCTTTGTTGACCTCTGGTATAGTCATTAAGTGGTGTGGGTATTCAGAGAACTGAGAGAGTTTAACAGTCTTCATGCAGTAGCAGGAGATTGAAGACTAAGTAGGAATTCTTAGTGGGAACACAGTGTAAACAAAAGCTGTGTATAATAAAAAGGCTTTGTTTTGGGGTGGGTGGGAGTAAATAGAAAAAAATGGACTTCTCTGTGAAAGCACCCCAAGAGGCAAGGGCATTTCCACTTCTGGCAAGCAACTGCTGAGAGATTAAATGCACAATATAGGTCCTGAGATGCATATTCCTAAAGCCATGGCACCTGTTCAGGTCCTTTTGCCCTTCCACCAGGCTATATTTCTAGCCTATCTCTTTCTGCAGAATTGGCATTTCAGACTCCAGGGTACAGGGATGTCAGCCTACAGGAAGAATGAAATTTGTTGTATGAGTGTTTAGGAGAGTTCCTTGGTGAAGCTTTCTCTATGTGGTCAAGAGTTGCACACCGATCTTAGTGACTGAGGTAGTTCTGAATGTCTATGTCTCTGATGACAAGAGCTCCCAGTTTAAGACAAACCCTTACGCCAAAGGGTGGCATTTCTTCCACTGTATTAATCAGAACACTAGTCTGGCTCAATGATTCCAGAAAAATAGAGTTCTGCTTCCTTTTGGAGATTGACTAGGTCCACTGGTAAATTAAAGGGCAAGAGAAGACCTGTTGCAGAAAAATCTGTTTAACTTGTAATAACCATAAATTTCCCAAACATTTGACCACAGAACCTTTTTCCATGGAGCATCTATGAACATCTCATGGAACCCATTTTGGAAAACAATGCTTTAGGGAAACAAGTGTGGAAATAAATATTGCTAACAGTTACTAGTTGTGGCTTCAAGTTAACATGAAAGACAGGGTGGGGGATGAGAAAGAGAGAATTTTAAAAGCTCAGATGACTCTTGAGGGATGTAAGTATAGGGTGGAACTGAGCCTTTTTATTTACTGTAGCCATTTGAATTCTTGTCCCAACCTACCCACAACCTTCTAATTTCAGGTGAACAGGAGTACTAAAATGCTGTGATAAGATAGCAAAAAATAGGGAGCAGAATACTTAAATATCTTTTCTTCTTTTCTTGTTGTTATTGATGTTAAACTTCTGGCTTTGTTCTCTTCTTCCTGGTCCTTCTGGAGCCTTTGTTTGAAAGCATGAAAATGATTGTCATCTGGAACGATTCATGGCAGGCAGAGCTGAGCTTAGAGGGAAAACAAACGTATGATTAGCAAGTACATAAACATCCCTATCCAGACCTAACTCCCCTCCTCTGTAGAGCAGAGGAGGGGCGATGCAGAGGAGTGAGGCAACCAAGAATTTCATTGAAATATCTGGAGGATTCGCTGGGAAATTCTGTCCAATTTGCTGCAAACAAGTCAGACATTACAATCTAATTAAATTTAACCCTGTGTTGAAGACGCTCTAGTTGGCATTTCATTTCAAAGCATTTTCTTTTTTTTTCTTCTATGAGCTTACGAAACGCCCTAATTTTAGGCACTGTATTGCTATCTAGTTTTGTCAGCTCGTTCACTTGGTGTGTATTTATTTAGGATCTACTATACAACAAGTACTAGCAAATCAATGAAGAATTTGGCATGATCCCACCACTGAGGGGCTGATAATCAAAATGGGGAGAGACACACAGAAGCTAATAAATACAGTCAAGTGTTTAGATGCATGCTTGATATCTGTATAGGCAGAGGGGAATTCAAGGGAAGCAGTTGTCAGTTCTACCTGGAAATCCCAGAAATTTCATGAAAAGGGTGGTCTTAGAACCAAATCTTGAAAAATGAGCAAGTAGGGTGTTTGTCAGGCAGACAGGTATTCACATCCTCCAGATATCTGTTGCTGGTTAGTTCCATGTGCAGTTAGATGATCAGCAAATCCTTAAGCCTATCCCATCCTCGTACTATCTTGTAGTTGAGAATATACCATCAGTGATCTTCAAAGTGAAGCATGTGAACCCAGGGTGAGGGACATTGCATATGATCCACTAAAGTGTAGAAAAGAAATGCCACAACTTTAAAATTTTTATTTCATCCCTTTGAAATTTCTATTTTTGAGTTTTATGACGTGCATATGAATGTCATTATATATGTTTATAATTTATAAATAAATATACGTATATTGCAGGTGCGTGGTGCAAATTTTTTACTGATGGAGTGCAGGATCCAAAAGCTTGTAGACCACCTGTATTTGTTATTCATCTATGAAGTGGTTGCAAATATCTTAAGTTTTGTCTTTTTTGTTCAATAGACTATTCCTCAGTGTCTAGACATTAATTTTTTTTTTTTTTTTTTAGTAATAGTAACACACTATTTTATGCCTCTACCAAGTTCCAGGTTCTGAATTAGGCACTTTGCATAAAGTACCTCGGTTAACTTTTAGAATTGTCCTAGTGAGACTGGGAAAACTGTCCCAGTTTTTGATTGAAAAAGTGATGAACATAGAAGTTTAGTAATTTTCCTCCATATTAGAAGGTGGCAGACCCATGGTTGAAATTATATGTAGTCTGACTTAAATGCCAACATGCTGAAAAATTAACAATTGCCTTTTCAAGGTCAATGAAAAGAAATTACTAACGTGCTTTCTTTGTTTTGTTGGAGATGATAGAAATTAAGTATTTATAGCCTTTTACACTTATAATTTTACTATGAAAATGTGTATTCCTGTTGAGTAAAAGTGAACTCTGATGCTTATTAGATTATTCAGCCTTTTATACTTGCATTTGATTTTTGAAAATGTATCTCTTCTTTGACCTGGAAAGAATTATCCATCTCTAGTCATTTATCATAAATAGAAAATATTTATTTAGTACTTACTATATGTCAGACACTGTAAAAAAATATTTTCCCACAACAGCAAGCCTCCAGTTAAGTAACTACTTAGAGTAATAGCTAGTAGGTGATAAAGCCAAAATTCTAACCTAAGCAGTATCTTTGGCTTTGGAACCCATGCTGTTAACCATTAGGCTGTGTTCCCTCCCCATAAAAAGGCATAAAGTTGCCTCAACAAGAATATTCATTGCAATGTTGTTTGCAATAGTGAAAAACTGAAAGCAACCTTAATAGCCATCAACAATGTCCATCACTGTGTTCCATTCCCTGTGGTAATCCATGAGGAATGGAATACAGTAAATACTATGCAGCCAATAAAAATGCTAACTGTACAGTACTGGTTTCTTGGAGCCGCCATAACAAATTACCACATACTTGGTGACTTAAACAATAGGAATTTATTGTCTCACTGTTCTGGAGGTCAGAAGTCCAAAATCATGGTATCATCAGGGTCAGACTCCCTCTGAAGGCTCTAGGAGAGAATCCTTCTTTGCCTCTTCCAGCTTCTGGTGACCCCAGGTGTTGCTTGGCTGGTAGCTGCATCCATCCAATCTTTATCTCATCTTCATATGGCCCTCTCCCTCTGTCTCTCCGTGTCCAAATCTCCCTCTCCTTTTACTTAGAAGGATGCTAGTCATTGGATTTAGGGCTCATCCTAAATCCAGGATGATTTCATCTCTAGACCCTTAACTCATTAAATTTGCAAAGACACCACTTCCCTATAAGGTCACTTTCTGAGGTTCCGGGTGGACATTAATCTGGGGGGGGGGGGGACACTACTCAACTCACTATACTAATTTAAACCTATATTTATTGAAATACAAAATGATATATTATTAAGTAAAAAAACCCATTAAATTGCAGCGTGCCTAATATGATTTCATTATTATAAAAAGTATAAGCTAACATGTGTGTATACATATGTAGAAACATGTGTAGAAGAGTATCCCCCAAAATGTTAATATTGATTATCTCTCTGTAGTAGGATTATGGATGATTTTTGCTTTTCTCTCTATCATTTTCTATACAGTCTGAATGCTTTGCTGTGAAGAAAAAATAATCAGAAAAACAATTTCTAATTTTTTAGAACATATCTATATTTGACTCAAAAATTCCCAAACACTTTAATGTCAGAGTATGAAACCCTATTGGTCTAATACTTTTGATGCCTACAGAAAATCACTTGGGGGAAAATCATTAGAAAGGATTATGCTTTTTGTTTGCACAGAATAACACTTTATCAGCTCTTCCCATGTTCCTAACCTCAAGTCCTTTGTCATCTCCAACCGCACCCCATCGTATTGACTACAAAAAGCCTCTAAACCCAATTTTTTACCTCTTGGTTAGAGTCACACATCTGTTTTTTTCGTCCATAGAATTTTCAGATATTAGGCAAAGGATTTTAAAAATCTTTTACAATGTGAAACAAGATCCCTTTAATTTTTCCATGTGCAAGACCTCATCTTCCCACCAATATCGTGACTCAAAGAAAAGACTGTGTCACACTTCTTTGTCTTCTCATATTGTGGTTGCCTATCTCTGACGCATAGAAGTCAGCTAAGAAAATATGTGGTTATCTGAAAGACTAATTTCTCTCTAGAAAGGTACCTTTTTAAAATAAATATTCCCTAATTGCCTAATGTCTTATGAGAAATTGAAATGCTTTTCTCAGTATACCTATCTTGTTTTGCAGCAAATCTGCTGCTTCTCTCAACATACTAGCTGCTGATTCATTACCGTCAGCTATTTGGATGGGATTGTTTCTCTACTTGTTATCTCTGCAGTCAGAGTTCCAATCCCTTGGGATGTCCAGACTATTTTTGTCATCACCTTTGCAATTTAGTTGCATGTTTTGCAACATGAAAAATACTTTGGGAGGCTCTTAAAATTGAGAATAATGTTGAGAATATGAACAGATCTATATAGTCAAATTTACTATGAGGTCCTTACCAGGCTGAGAACTCTCTGAGGACGCAAACTGGGTTTTCTTCCTTCTTATACCCTCATGTTTGTAGCCAGTCTGGCCCATAGCACTCACTAAATGAGCTTGCTTATGTGGCTTCCAAGATGCTAGACTTCCCATCAGCCTCATTAAGCTGAAACTCAGAATATTCTTTTTCCATCAGGGATGGGCAGTGACAGTGCCTGGCAGAGCCCGAGGAGAAAAAAGGCCAGCAGATACTCCTTACCCTGCTTCTGAGTATGCAAATTTGTCCCTGGGATATAGGCCATGTCTTGACCCTCAGCTCTGGGCACACTTACTTTTAGGCTATGATTTAGAGATGCAAGAAAATGAGCAATGGGAGAAAGAGTTTCTTCAATGACTATGAAAAGGATTAAAGATCAAGGATATAGCACCAATTCCCTATCTATTCGACCCCAGTCATCAGCTAGGCAAAGCATGTAGAACAACCCCTCTGTCTCCATGCCCCACCCCTGCACATTCTTGAGAAGGACACTCTGTGTGGCCCCTGGGACCAGCAAACCCACCGCAGACACACCCAGACCATGTCTATGAATCCTACCAACATCTGGGACCCATGTTGTGATTGACTGTATTTAACTGTTATTTGGTGACTGTGTTTTGAGCGGGGAGGCTGAGGCTAGCTAGGGCTAAATGGACTCAGGTTTTCTGGAAATCAGGCACAAACACTGCATCCGATTTTTCCTGCAGAGACTGTGAGAAGCCCAGAGGAACTTTGGTTTACAGAATGGGGGCAGCTGCTGCCTCAGTGCAAGAGGTAATTCCTTCAGCAGACGTAGTAAGGCAGAGTCTTACGTGTGGAGGAAATGTTCTATCCCTTTCCCCGACCATATGAAAGATTGAGTGCCAAAGCTGGTTGAACGTTCATTTTGTGATTACTGGCATGAGTGAGCTTGGTATTGTTTTAGCAACTGTCTCTCAGGAAAAGGAGGTAACATTGGTTAAAAAGGTCATTGGGTGGCTCCATCCAGAACAGCCCTCAGGATAATGTCAGGAGTAGAGCACACCCCCCTGTTAGAAGAATTAAAAAAAAAAAAGAAGAAGAAGAAGAAGAAGAAAGCAGTTGAGTCAGTTGGGATGCTGAATTACTGAACAACATTCTGCATAATTATTGGAGCAGGAAAGAAACGCCTGCGTTGTTTGCATCGTTTCTTGCTTCAAAAGAAAAGCTAAAGTTCCGATGCTGAATTACTGAACAACATTCTGCATAATTATTGGAGCAGGAAAGAAACGCCTGTGTTGTTTGCATCGTTTCTTGCTTCAAAAGAAAAGCTTAAAAAAAAAAAACCCGATAAAGTCAGATGTAAAATTTCTGTTTCAAGACTCCCAGGTGACACTGATAGATTCCTGTTAAACACAAAAGATGTTTTCTGAAAAATAAAATAAAATCTTACTGCAAAAATAGCAAAATTGCAAAGGAGGGCAGAAAAGTAACCTCAGATTTGAGAGAAATATCAATCTTCGAAGTCCATTATCCAAAGACATTGTACATCAATACTTGATTTGAATTATGGAGCTGGGTTGTACTTTCATTTACATGGTATTTCCCCAAGTAGCCAGATAATATCAATACCTTGCATTTATACGACGATCATCTTCCCAGATGGCTTCATTAAATTGTATGTTTTATGAGACCCACTTTCTGAAATGTGGTCATCTCTGAATGAGAATGATGTTCCCGGGTAACTCGGGGCAAGGGAAAAATCATGTTTTGCATTCATGTGTCTATCAGTGCTCATAAAAATCTTTAGTTAGCAATTATTTCCTGAGCATCTGTGTGGGCAGAGCCCGAGACAAAGCTCTGTATGGTAACATACGGAAGATTAAAAGGTGTGGTCCCAACCCTCCAATACCTCAGACTCTATTAAAGGTAATTTTTCCATTTCACAAATGTGAAAACTTGAGGCCAGAGAAGTTTAGAGAATTGGCAGAGATCATATAGTATAATTTTCCAGAAGTGGTAATCCTTATTTCCAGGTTTGGATGTGAGTAGTTTTGATAATAACATCCAAAAATGTTTAAAATATCACAAAGATGTATTTAAGTGGAAAGGTTAAGGCTTGGATTTTACTTAAGGAAGAAAAGACCAGCGCCAAAAAAAGAAAATGAAGAAGGGTCTCTTATGTCGTCAACATAGATTATAAATATTATTAAATATCTAGGACTGTGATAATTGCCTTGAAAGGACAAAAGAAAGGCAGAATTCCAACTGTAAAGAGCTTGGCTGACTTTGGAAGTAGACTATTGCCTATATGTGGTGGTTTCAAGGAAACAGGGAACCTGACTTAATTTGTTGGCTTAGTTCACTACCTTGTAAAATTGCAAGTTCCCCCAGGAGAAGTAACACATGAAGCCATGCCCAGCACAATGTTTGACACATGACAATCACTCCATAAAGTTTAGTAGGAAGTTGCCTTGTGTGGATAAATTTATCATAGCCTTTCTTGAGAACTTAGGTTTTAATGAGTTTGAAGGGGGTGGTAGGGTGGTGAGTGGAGAGGGTAGGAGTAATGGGTACCAAAGAAGGGAAGAAGAAATAGTCAAGAGTGAAAAGAAAGCAGAAAAGAGAGCCTATGGGACTGGGAAAACCTTGTCTTCCTTATAATCTCTCTCAGGAACTTCACTGATGTATAGCGTACTGCATATCTGGAGATATGGGAATATAAGATTATTTTATATAAAATACCTACAAGATCATACATCACAGTAGAAATTCCAGCTCTAATACTGATCTCCTTGGGATTTGGGGCAAGTTGCTTCACTTAGCTGGGTCTTAGATATCCCATCAGTTAAACAAGGGGATAGACTAAATGACCTCTAAGATAATTTTCTGTGTACAGAGTTCTGTTTTTCTACATAAATGAGAATATAGGACCATTTAGAACAAGAAGTAGGGGAGCGATTGTCCTGATGCTTACTGAGCTTGATGAAAGAAGGGATAATGTTAAAATCAAAGGTCTAGGGCTTCCCTGGTGGCGCAGTGGTTGAGAATCTGCCTGCTAATGCAGGAGACACGGGTTCGAGCCCTGGTCTGGGAAGATCCCACATGCCACGGAGCAGTTGGGCCCATGAGCCACAGCTGCTGAGCCTGCGCGTCTGGAGCCTGTGCCCCGCAACGGGAGGGGCCGCGATAGTGAAAGGCCCGCGCACCGCGATGAAGAGTGGTCCCCGCACCACGATGAAGAGTGGCCCCCACTTGCCGCAACTAGAGAAAGCCCTCGCACGAACCGAAGACCCAGCACAGCCAAAAATAAATAAATAAATAAATAAATAAATAAATAAAATTTAAAAAAAAAATCAAAGGTCTAGTGACCTTTTCTTATGTACTACTACAGTCTGTTCAACACCTCAGTCTCCTGATCAAAATATATTGGATTCTATTCTGTCAACCTTAAAAAACCATATCCAACTTCAGATGCATTTAGAATAATGGGTGATTTATCTTTGTTCTAGATTTCTGTATTTTTTTTTCTTTCCTGAGCTGAGATCTTCTTCAACGATGTCTAACTTGTGGTTCTCTCAGTAATAAAAATTAAAAATTTTTTAGTTAAAAATAAAACTACAAATGTTAACTAAAAAGACGTTATGTATGAAACATTCTAAATTTCCAAAACTTTTCCCACAAAGTAAAGTTGCTAAATTATATATTAAAATTATAAGTGCTAAAAGAATTCAGAGAGTAGAAAGATCATAATGGTTATAGGTAATCAGGAGAAGCTTCAAAGTAGAAATAGGGCTGCAAGTTTGGCCTTGAGGACATTTAAGCCTGGAACTGTTGGAGAAAGAGGCTTTCTAGTTCTAAGAGTATCTTACAAAGAGTGGGACTTCTAAATGCAGGTCTAAGGGCCATTCTGGTCCAAGAAGATTTCACTGATCATGACTACTAAAAAAAGTCGAGGGCAATGCAGTGAGTATGTCTGAAAACTAAATGTAAGCAATTTAGAGGACTCTTATTTTGAGACAGTGTCCTTCCTTCATTTGAGTGTTAACATACCCTTTTGTAAAATGATAGTCATTGTGAATGTTTTTATTTTGTGAAATAATGGTGTCAGCTTTGGCCTCCATGGGACGGTCTCTCTCTTTCCCTTTGAAATTTTACTGACCCATGAAATCCAAAGATCTGGGCACCACCAGTTAGGTGAGCATTTCCTGACATGTGACCTTTCCTATAGCCCTCCCCCATGTAAGCCAAGAGGTTGAGGACAGCTTTCCAGCAGGGGTGAGGACCATTGTGTCTTAGGATTTTATTTCCCTGTTCCTGTGATGTTGTCCTGGCAGTAAATGCTGTGCAGCCTTAGCCATGACGCTGATAGAGTTAAGCTCATTATGCTGGACCTAGGACGTGTCCCAGGCCTTTCAATGACATAGCAACCTAGAAAACACCAGCTGCTTTGTTGACTTTTACTTTATTTTAGAGCTCCATGCCACACTGGCAGCAGAAGCGCTGCCAGCCTGTTTACCAAAGTCCCTGCTTTGTACTGATTAAATAAAAGCACTCTTTCACAACTCTTCCTCATTCCGTTGATGGAGAACGCCTGATCCTTGGATTTCTGCTTTAGTACAGGCATGCAGAATTCCTTCCTCAGAAGCCACTCTTAGGTATTTAAAAGGCCCCTTGACTCCAACATACAGGGTGGGACCACCCCTCTAAGCCACCGCGCGTAAACACTGATTCCCCTCTGGAGGAAACACACGTGGGGACACACTGTTTTAGTACAAAGCTTTATGGTTTTCCATTTCCACAGCTGTCCCTGTGTCTCCTGGCCCCTTGCTAAGGAGCACATATAAGGAAATTTTTAATGGTGATCCTAGGGCTGGAGCTATAAAATAAAGCTAATGAACTTTCTATATTCTAATAGATGTTTTGTTATATATTTTAATATTTATATTTTATTATATGTTTAATAGGTAGCAAATTTTATACATGTTTTTATCAGCTCACTGTGATCTTTGAGCTATTATGGGGGAAAAAGATCTTAGAAACACAAACTCTGATTTCATGTTTCTCAATTCAAAGATGAAGGAAAACTAAGGCCCAGATTAGGTAGTGACTAGCTCAAGGTCACCCAGCTATTTAGCTGAAATGCAAGGACTTGAAGTTGATCTAGTGCTCTGTCTCCTACCTTCCTCCAATACCCCATTGGAACTGAAATCATTGCAATAGCCACTGCCAAGTACTTAACAATGGATATTTGATGGTGGTCCTTTAAGTCTGTACCAGGGTGGTTTTCAGTTTTTCCCTTCATCAGCACAGGAAGGCAAGGACATCGCACAGACTCTAATATTTCATGCTAGCTCTGGATTCCCTTGGTTTTATATTTCTGACTCTTCCCTCAGTTTCTTGTAGGGCTTTATGATTTAATTTAATTTCAGCTTATGGCTAGCTTTGGTACCCAGAAGAGTGGTAATTTGTCCTTTAAATTATTCACCCAGGGGAGTCAGTGTTCTTAGAAAGTGATGGCGGGAAGAACCCAGAAGCTTTGTCCCCTCAGAGGGATACACAACACACACTGATACCTCACTCACTTGTTCTCCCACCACAGTACCTTATCTCCTGTGTCCAGCCCCGGTTCCTATAATACTCTGTATTTCTGCAGAGCTTTTCACATTCACAAATAAAGCAATTTAGACAGTATTTACACACTGACTAGTGACTAATTATACACCTACAAGCACTGCAATCATTCTGGACAAGCAGCATTCCTCTACATGAGGTTCCCTGTAGGAACGTGTCTGAGAGTTATTTGTGGAGAGAAATTTGGGGCAACAGTCTTGGCTCCTACATTCAGTTGTTCAACGTAGCGGAGTTTATATAATCTAAGATACACCTCTGGACCGTGCAGCTCAGGGCTGAGCCAGGGGCTAGAAGGTTTACAAAAGAAGAGAAAAAAATGGGTGACTGTGACCCTAGAGGATCTTATGAAAATTGCTGACGAAACCAGGAAAACAACTCACAAAGAACACATGGTGTTAGAAAGTCACCTGCCAGGGTGTTTGGTACAGATATACAGGTACTGTTTTATGCAGCACTGGAGTAGAGGATGGAGGTAATCATTGTAGTTTTCAGTTAAAAGGATAAGAGCTGAATAATATTAAGAGCTACCATTTAATGAGTGCCTAAACTGTACTAAATTCTTCCCACGTATTCTTTCATCTAATCCCACTGTCATCCCCATGTATCACATAAAATTTACTAAATTTTACAAAGAAGTAAAATCACATAATTCAGATTACCTGGATAGCTACTAAGGGAGAGCGGGAATTTAAGCCACGTCTGTCTGACCATGCCGTTATACCTTCTGCACCCTAAGAGGGATGACGAGAGGCAAACACCTAGTGTGTATGTGTGTATGTGGAAGTGCATTATGCACACAGAAGAAGGAAAGGATTGGTAGCATTCCATTTATAGGGACGCTAAGAAAAGAAATTAAACAGTTTCAAAGTTTAAGTTTTGGCAATAGAGTGGGGTAGGAGCAATGGAAGTGCTCCTAATAAACTGATTTGGGTTCAGAGGGTCTTCTCTGATGAATCCAAACAGAAAATAGACAAGCAGTCATGTTCAAAGACTAAACAGCCATGTAAGTCTGTAAGAATGTTACATGTTAATGTCCAGAATGAAGGGAGCCATGTGAAACATATGAAGTCATCAAAAAGGACTTGTCCACTTATGTGGAGGAGGAAAAGCAAGTGACAGATGCCTTTGCTGCATGATGCTTGGTCTCTGTTTGCTGGGTTCTGCTAATCTGGTATGGTGTTTTTTTTTTTTTTTTTTTTTAAAGGATTTTCTTATTTATTTATTTATTTATTTATTTATTTTTGGCTGTGTTGGGTCTTCGGTTCGTGCGAGGGCTTTCTCCAGTTGCGGCAAGCGGGGGCCACTCTTCATCGCGGTGCGGGGACCGCTCTTCATCGCGGTGCGCGTGCCTTTCTCTATCGCGGCCCCTCCCGTCGCGGGGCACAGGCTCCAGACGCGCAGGCTCAGCAATTGTGGCTCACGGGCCCAGCTGCTCCGTGGCATGTGGGATCTTCCCAGACCAGGGCTCGAACCCGTGTCCCCTGCATTAGCAGGCAGATTCTCAACCACTGCGCCACCAGGGAAGCCCTGGTATGGTGTTTTAAAATCTTGTCTGCAAATCTTCTGACACTGCTCTCATTGAGAGGTGGAATCTATGTCTCCTCTCTCTGAATCTGGGCCAACCCTAGTGAGCAGTTGACCAGCTGAGTATGGCAGAAGTGATACCCTGTGACTGAAAGGTGATACAGCTGCTACCTGGTTGGATACACAGCAATGAATAGCCGGAATACCTGGTGAGGATGCCAGACCCAAGCGTATCACCCTAAGGAAAGAACCCATTGGCTGAAGAGAAGCATTTCCCCTTGGGAGACCAAAGGGTTAGGAACAAAGAGAAAAGTCAAAGTATGAGAACTCTCAGGTCTAAGAAGGCAAGTAGAAGTGAAAGGTACAAATAAGTCACAGAGTCAGGCTGAAAACAGGTCAGACTGTAGAGTGCAAGCACTCAGGGTGAAGTTATGAACAATACAAGTGTATGTGGTTCAGGACTGAGCTGGTGAATCACAGATGGCCCAGAAAGGTGCCCACGATTTAAGGAGCCTGGTAGACCCAGACATTTACAGTGTTAAAAGAGAAAAGGAAGAAAGCAGAACTGCTTATCTGCTTTAATTCCTACGTTTTCTCCAGCTGAAAGACTGTCAGATAGGGAAGGAATGTGTAAGAATTTGTAGGTGCTGGCTGTTCAAAATGCACAGACATTTCATGACATTCATGATGAGGTGCATTTCTTAGACACTGAAAGAACTTCGGGATAAAACAGAGGAATTCCTGTCAATAATTTTTGAAGAATCCTGAGAATTAGGGAAGACTGAAAATGGACAATGTCTTCTTCTCAAAACAGAAGTGAATCCTGTGAACTCCGGAGATGGGCTTGACATCTGAGACCTATTATTAAGGAGATGATTTGTAAGCCTTTGGCAAAGAAAACAGCATAAATTAGTGAGGATGAAGTGCTTAGCTTGAATTTCTACATCAATTTACCAACCTCTAACGATAGCACTCTGAATGTGAGTTGGGTGTACAGTAGGCAGAGTTCTCTCTGATGAATGGATTTATGTCAACTAAAAGGCAGGGCTCTCTCTAGAGCCCACCACAGGCCTCTGGGCTTGGCGCTGTACTACACAAATTGTTTACTATGGACTTGGAATAAGATTATGATAGCATGATGGCATGCAGATACAGGCTGTAGATAACACAAAGCTGAAAGGCATTATGTTAAATGGTGGAATTTGTACCCCAGAGATCTTTATAGGTAGTAACTATGAACATGGTTTAAGAAGAAGAAATTCAACCCTTTTGAATTATAAACACTTTCGTTTAGGCATCCACCCCTCACCCTCAATGGACAAGGTAGAAACATCCAAAACAGCCCCAATTCTACTCACAACTATAAAAGAAAAAGATAAAGAAAATGTGGTTTCTGCACATGGAAAGGATTTAAGAGTTATTTAAATTTAACAGCTCAATACAACTTAATAGTGGGATGTAGCTGCCAAAAAATGCTACTGTGATAGAACATTGTGTTAAAAGAAGGATCCAAAACAAGGGATGTGAGGATGCAACTCTGGTGTTTGTTCTGGAAGTAGCCCTATGGCAGGTAAATTGACAGACTGAAAGTATGTCCAGAAGAAAGCAACAGTTATAGAAGGGGGCAGAGAAACTGTGCTATGGAAAATGAGTAAAGAAACAGTATATTTAGCCAGGACAAGAATCTGTGGGGAGTGTGGAGTGGGAGGAGAACTGAACAATTTAAAACAGTCACATGGAAGGGAATCAAGAGGTGGGAGCCATAAAGAATCCGAGTCCAGTTGAACCCCAGGAGGAACTCTCTCATACCTGGAGCTGGGTGTGCAAAGATGAAGAGGCGAGAAAATCCCAATCCTGGAGACATTCGATAGAAATAAGGCCATTTGTCAAGATGTATATCAAAGTCATTAATAATAATACCCACAAAACTATGATCTTTTATGACTTTATCAGATATATTCCTTACAACAGGAAGTCTTGGGTTGGCCAAAAAGTTCGTTCGGGTTTTCCGTACCATCTTCTGGAAAAACCCGAACGAACTTTTTGGCCAACCAGTGCTTTAATGATGAGGAAATGGAGGATCAGAGAAGTCAAGCAACTTGCCAAAGAATACCCAGCTGGTGATAGCGAGCAGAGACCAGAACGTAGATACGCCTGCTTCTAAAGAGTGCTCACGCTTTTCCACTAGTACAGGCTTCCTCAAAGAAAACTGAGCTCTAGCAGAGGATCAATCTTTAAAATCACAGAGGAGCTATGAGATCTACTGGAGCTAAGGTGTCCAATAAACCCTCTGAGAATATTAAGCATCACCAGGACTCTCCAGGCCATCACTGAGCAACATATACTATTTCTCAGTTTGGAATATCTTTTCTACTGATGGTTCTGTCATACTTCAATACTAAAATTAATTTTATGAATCTAAGATCTGTTTCTGAAAAGTCTTAAGTTCTTTTAATTTTCTGTCATCATTATTAAAGCATTAATTCCTAGCCTTAAAGAAAAAGCAATGCTTCTCAAATTCCAAAGGAACTAAATTTAATTTTTTAAATTA
This sequence comes from Balaenoptera acutorostrata, assembly GCF_949987535.1. Taxonomy (NCBI): domain Eukaryota; kingdom Metazoa; phylum Chordata; class Mammalia; order Artiodactyla; family Balaenopteridae; genus Balaenoptera; species Balaenoptera acutorostrata. The sequence continues at coordinate 255,506 of NW_026646023.1, forward strand.
AAACAATTTATCAAAGTATAGTTGATTTATCATATTGTGTTAGTTTCAGGTGTACAGAAAGTGATTCAGTTATATATATATATATTGTTTTCAGATTATTTTCAATTATAGGTTATTACAAGATGGTGAATATAGTTCCCTGTGCTATACAGTAAATCCTTGTTGCTTATCTATTTTATGTATAGTACTTTGTATCTGTTAATCCCATACTCCTAATTTATCCCTCTCCTCCCTTTCCCCTTTGAATTTAAAATGATTTCAAATAATTTATTTCTATGGAAAATTATTTTGATAGTTCCTGTTTTGGGGAAATCTAAATCCCAAAAGGAATCTAAATTCAAGCCCTTGAATTTCTATAGGTGTGTTTTGTGTCCATTACATCACCTACCTTATACATATTTCTTTTGGGAAATTTTAAACTATTTAATCATTTGTGTCCTCCACCTGTTATCAGATAAAATCCTCTGCTTTTATATATATGTAACTGGCAAGTCAGAGGAAATTCTCTGCTACATTTTTCAGCCCCTTATAAAAGCAATATACACTTTTAGACAACTGTGAGTCTAGCTTAAGTTCAATAAGAGCTTAGAATACACCTATTCCCTTCGGGAGAGTGAAAGCTGTATAAGCCCCTCATGTGTGATTCAGTTTGAATGAAGGAGCGTTGCAGAGCTGGAACGACAGTGTGGTGAATTAGCAGGAGAGAAATCCCTTAGAGAGCACCTTGCTATGTTTTTTGACCTCAAATTGTATGGGCCCTTGTAATAATTAATAGCTAGTGTCGCCTCTTTTTTCTTGGTCTCTATCATTGCCTCTCTGACAAATAGTTTATAGTCTATAATCTTTCCAGTTGTCTTCTATCCCTGATGTTTTATACCTCAGTGACTTTGTCTCAGAGTTGTATTTTGCATTTGCTTCCTCATCCATGGTGACCTTGTTTGGGCTTTGTTTAGTTTATTTGTTGCCTGATGATACATACCAAGCCTTACAGGGACCATTTGACTTTATATACATTGACTAAAGTCAATTTATTGACTTTAGTCATCACTGCTTCCTAACAGACCCGAAAAACGTCCTGAAAGGGTTACACCAAGGTCAGTACTAAATGGTGAATACCCTTCTCATTGCCCTCTTCTTTCAGAATATTGGAGGTTCAACCTGTCCTGTTCCCCATCCTGCCCACCTCTTTGACCACTTTTTTTTTTTTTTTTCTGTAGCCAGCATTGATCATCACATCACTAATCATCACGGATTGAAGCAGTGCAACCATGAGAATTCAGGTTAGTTTGCCGGCTTGTGACTAGACTGATTTATAAGCGCCTCTGTCATTCCTCTTTTCTTCCAGTTTGTTTGAATGTGGTATGGAGCTAGCCACCAATTTAAAAAAATTACAATTAAGCTAAGGTCAGTAATTGCAGTAGACATTGAATGAGTTTACATGCAAGAAGATAAGCATCCCTATTATGAAATCACCTCACATTTGTAACTATTATCAAATAGTGGGTGATCTCAGTGTACAGAGTTATGAAATGATAAATAACTTATATTGAGTATTCTGGGCATATTATTAAGAAAACGTATAAAAGCTTTACCTACAAATATACCAAGAATGATCTATTATTGTCTCAGAGTCTGTTAAGCTAATATAGTAGAAAAATGTCTTTTACATGATCTAAAAGATGTAAAGCATGGTCCTGAGATCAAGATGAATTCTATTTAAAAAAAAAAAAAAAGAGCACAGGATTAGGAATCAAAGATCTGATTGCTCTTCTGACCCAACTGATAATAAACCCTGGGCAAGTCCTTTCCCTCTGTGAGCCTCCCGGTCTCCTCCCAGCGCTGACAAAGGATGTAAGAAGATCCTGAAACAGTCTCACAGAGAGAACAGACTTGTGGCTGGGGTGTGGGGAGGAGGGTAGGGAAGGGAAGGGCTGGGAGTGTGGGATGAACAGGTGCACACTAGTATATAGAGGATGGATACACAACAAGGTCCCACCGTAGAGCACAGGGAACTCTATGCAATATCCTGGGATAAACCACAATGGAAAAGAATATGAAAAAGAATAGATATACATGTGTAACTGAGTCACTTTGCTGTCCAGAAGAAACTAACACAGTATTGTCAATCAACTGTACTTCAATAAAATAAAAAATAAGAAAAAAGAAGATCCTGCACTCAGAGTAGAGTAAAAGCCCCCTTTCCCTGGCAGAGCCTCCTCCATTCCCGCGGCCGGCTGCCCCAGGCTCTTGTGGCCCCAGCAATTAGGTTGTGTGTCCACCAAGAGTTCATTGTGATTGTTACCAGTTGTGTTGTTGAAATTACATAAAGTGATACAAAATTTGTAATTTGATGAAATGAAAATATGAAAAGGGTGGTTTTTGTTTCCTATGACAAATAAGTTGAAAGCTCTGGATACTTGGTTAAGGTGAGTGTTACTAAAGAAACTTCTAGATGTATTAGATGTGGGCTTGGTATTTGGAAAAGGCTGGAAGAACATTTAGAAGGGTTCAGTTCACAGGCATTTTGGACCCTATCCGTTCTAAGACCACTTTAAACAAAACTAAAGACAGGAAGTTTTTGTATTTACTGGGGTGGAGTGAATTTGGAATGCAAATTTGCCTGAAGGCCAGCTTCTGGCTACATTTCCACAGGTACTTATTTCATACCTTTGAATTTCCCACTGCTCTACTCATTTCCGCCTGTGGGTGGGGAGTGGGATTACTTCACAGGGTCAAAGGTGCTGTTCTTTGGGGTTCTGCCTTTTCAATGTGAGGTCTCTGACGCCAAAAGTTCGCAGCCAAGATGTTACATTGTCTCTTGTCTGAAAAGTCTGCCAAAACAGAATTTCAGTTTTTCCCAATCAGCAAATAATTTCAGGGCAAGAGTGGCTTCCTTGCTCTGCTTACTTGCCTGGGGTCCCATTTCCCCTTAGATTTCAGCCTGCTCATCCCTCTTGATCTTTTCAGATGTTTGATGCTTTCAAGGTCCTACTTAAAATACATTCCAACAAACACTGTTTCCAGCGGGAAGCTTTTTCTTTATAACCTGGCCCACGTTTATGTGCTATATAGACTTTCTTATAGGTCACCTACTCATGATTCTTGCTGAGAAACCAAACTGCCTTCTGAAATGGGCACGTCCCTCTGGAAGAGACTGGTGCCAAGTCTGAAAGCTTAGAAGGCCATAACTCAAGCTTTTTCCTAAAGTAAAACTAAAACCACTGGGCTCCTCTGCATTACAGAATTCTGTCTCCAACATGCTAAGAGAACCAATAAATTTTAGATGGACACGTTGGTGGATAGATAATGATTTTGCCTCTATTTCTTGATGTTTTTTCTTACCTTGTCAGTATTTTGAGGCAGCTAAATGTACATAAATCATCTAATCAGTGCTTCCCAGTAAAACGTCATGTGATGATAGAAGTGTCCTATAATCTGCACTGTCCATCACGTGGGTTATTGCACTCTTGAGATGTGGCTAGTGTAACTGAGGACCTGAATTTTTATTTTATTTTAATTAATTTAAATAGATGCATGTGTCTAGTGCCTGCTGTATTAGACAGTACAGATTCTTAGACAGTACAGATTCTAAGACAAATTTCTTTCTGCTCCTTCAGGATAAACACTTGTTATATAAGAAGGCTATATAAAAATAGTTTTCTGATCAGTCTTCTCTCCAGATGCTACATAGTTCATGATACCAAAATAGTAGCAACCACTATTGACATAAAACAAATAACAAACACAACAAAATTTTAATTAACCCAACAAATATTTATTGAACTTGTATTACAATACAAACCAGGCACCATCCTAGGCACTGAAAAGTGTGCTGTATGCCCTAAGAGCCTGCTTTCTATGTAGATGATGATGGATTGATTGATGACAGAGGATTTTATAAACAGCTTTCACTGTAAAATTCAACGTCAATACTTCAACTTCCCCTAAACATATTAGAGAGGGATGTTTATTTGACAATATATAAACATAGCCAACCACTAGCTCTGTGAGATGCTCCAAAGGGGGGGGGGGGAAACAAATGTTTCATGGAACAAATTGTGTCCTGGAATATTACAGGGTCTCAAAATTCCCATATTGACAATATCTGTTTAATTTTTTCTAATCCAGTGCTTACCAAATATGAGCACAGAATCCTATTTTTCTCCACAAATTCCTGTTAATATTAATTCTACGGAATACATTTTGGGAATTGGAGATTTATGCTAAGGAATTTTACAAGGCATAAATAAGCAAAAACTCTGGATAACCTATGATAGCTTTTTTCAAAGTAGTGTTTGCAGATCTTTAGAGGACATGAGTACATTCTCAGTGGTCCATAAATTTACTGGAGAATTTTTAAATGATGTGATTTTAATTACATGACAACCATCAAATATTAATACAAGCATGTTGTGAATCATGTTGATAAACACGTTCCAGCAGAGCATTGCTACATGATTTCTCTTAAGATTGGATTCTAATTGTCTTACATTGATTAAAAAACAACAGAGATGGATTTAAATTATCATTCGCTCTAAATGAAGGCCAAATAATGGTAGGGTTGACTGTACAAATAAAGGTTCAATAAAGAGAAGTAGTGAAAGAATTGGGCCATCACATGATAAACAGTAATAAGAGCATGTTTTATCTCAAAATAATTCATTCTGTAGCAGCTACTTCAGTCTTTATTGAAATGCTTCAGTTTCAAGAAACACCTTTCACATTACTATAATTTGAAGCTTACTTATTTTATGCTTTTGTTCATATTTATTTTGCAAATGTTTTGGTTTATAGAAGTAGGAGTTAAGCCTAAGGATTTTCTACCTAGTTTTATGTTTAGAACATTATAATTTTTGTACGTTTAGTAATATTATCAAAATGATTGAAGTCAAAACTAGGGTTACATACAAATTAGTTATGTGTGAAAACACTGTTGTAGGATATTTCTGTTACAGTTCTGAATGCATCATATAGCATTCTTAAATATTTAGCCAATATTTAAAATTGGTTTGCATTCCATGGTTATGCATCATCTGTTAAATTTGCTGTGTGCCCAGGGAAGGTCTGGAAAGTATTAAAATCTCATCATAGATAATCATAAGTTGACTGTGTTTAATATCACTGCAGATAAAAATAGCTTTATTGAACTATTCAAATACAACAACGTCAGGTTTTGTGGATTTTTTTCCTCTTGATCTCTATTGTCTTTTAAAAAAAATTCCATACACAGCATACACACTATGCAAGGCATGCCTTCAACTACCACCTGGAGGTCAAGGATTCCAGATATCTATTTCTATCCGTTTGCTCACCTGAATTCCATATGCACGTTTCCAGTACTCTATTAGACATTTTTACCTAAATGTTCCACAAGTATTTCAAACTCGTTCAACCCCAGATTCAATTCCTGTGTTCTTGTTCTAGTTCAGTGGTGTTCACTTCCACTAAGTCTATCAAACTCGAAACTCTGAAGTCATCTTCCACTTCTTTCTTGTCCTCACCCTCATGTCAGTGGTCAGCAAGTCCTGCCAATTCTCTTTGAACCCTCACCATTGTCTTAGTTCAGGCTTGTACCATCTCTCAGATGATGATTGCAATAGCTGCCTACGTAGATCCCCTGATGCACCAGTTACCTTCAGTGCCAATCTAGCTTAAAATAGGAAGAACGTATCTGATCTCAATGACAGTCCTCAGTTGACTTGTTTCTGCCTACATGAGCTGGCCTAGCTTCATTTACTGAGACTTCTGCCTTAAAAGGCTGTGAATTTAATGAAGGCGAGGGCTCTGTCTTGTTCATTTTTATTTCTCAGTGTTTTACAAAGTTTTTAGCATGCAACTGGCGCTACACGTAGGTGAATGTTGACAGGGCACTAGTGAGTGGCTAAAAGCACAGGTTGTAGAATCAGACAGATCTAGGTTTAATTTCTCTCCTCTGCCACTTAGTTGCCAAGTGACCCTGGGCAAATTAACTTTAAGACAGTGATTCTCAACTCTGGCTTCATATTAGGATTACACAAGGGATTTATTAAAAGGGCCCAGGCCCCCTCTTCAGTCCAATCAAATCAGAATGTATGGAGAGTGAGGCTCAGGCACTAGAAATTGTAATAGATCCACAGGTGATCTTGACATGCAGCCAGGGTGAGAATCGCTGCTCTTAGCCTTAATTTCTCATCTACTATATAGTAACTGTTTTGAAGGGGTTTTGAGCATGTGAAATGAAACGGAATTTAGCATAGTGCCTGGCACATAGTAAGCCATGAAATTAACACACAACCTCAATATGTAACCTTCTTCTCAATGGCTACCCACTAGCTGCTTTGCCTTCCTTTCAGAATGTTCCAAGATTTTGCAGCTTTAGTGCCTTCACACTTGCTCTTCACCCTGCTCTTAGAAGATCTCTATCTTCAAGTCACACCTGAAGTCGTACCCAGTCCCCTTTCACAGTATGGAGATGTTCATCATCTTTGTAGCACTTGTCTCAATTTGAAAGTATACACTAATTTAACTATTTACTGTGTGTTTCCTCAACTGTATTGCAGACTTCACAAGGCAGAAAAGGTTTTGTTTTCCTCCTGAGGTCCAGTGCCAAGTACCTGGGATGTGCATGATGTTCAGGTGATAGTTGTTGAGGGATGAATGGATTAATAAATGATCCATCCCGTAATCTCAAAAAGGCAAAAATCCTTGACTTTTTGTGTCCTACAACTATACGTATTCCTACATCAAAACACCACCAAAACTAGTACTAGAGTCTCTAGTGTTTTGGGTTCTAGGTACTGACTAGGAAAACTCCAGATGCTTTTAATTCGGGTAAGGCTTCCAAGTCCAAGGTTCTTAGAGGCTTAGTCATCAACCCTTGGACAATCATTAATGTTAGTCTAACAATATCTCACTTCAACAAGGCAAATAAACTTTTGTGGGTGTTTGTGTTAGCTAAGTAAAAAGGTTTTTGTTTTCTAGTTTACCTTTTGTCCCATTCAGTTGGGAAACCAAACAACATGTAAGGTTAACAGAAAAAACTTTTTCTGAAGTCACAGAATTAGCAAATCATTGATACTTTTGCCTATGAAGAGAACCTTAGAAATAATCTAGACCAATCCTTCATTTTACAAATGAGAACAAAAAAGCCTAGAGAAATCAATTTATTGGACATGATTATGCACTTGCTGTCACAGCGCCAGGTTTCAATCCTTCACCAGTGTTCTCTCAGCCATATTACACCAGCTTCAAAGTAACCCAAAGTTATTCTGATTTCTCAGCGTTCTTCATCAATTTATACTCTGGCATCAAGTAATTTGTGATTTTCATGGTTCCATGATAATAACAAATATCTAGTCCAAATTCATGAGTGTGACATTCAGATCTCATGTCTCAATACATCTGTCCACGCTCCAGGCTCCACCATCTATTTCATGTTTTTCCATCTCTGAGCTCCCAGAGAATGCACAGCTTCATCGTATCTGCCTCCTTATCATGCATGAAAACTGTTCCCAAACTTAATCAGAAGACGGTGGCTCTCTGTATTTCTCCTGAGGACTTTGTATTCTGCCTCATACTGAAGTAGGAATGACTGCGTTGGATGGAAGAACCTTAGGAACTGGGGGCCCCACAGTTCTTGCTTTTTAGGTCTTGTCCCTCCTTGCAATCAGTAAATATTTAAACTAAAACAAAGGTCTCTCCAGCCTAAAATCTTCCATAAGGATTTCATTGAAGGCAATTTTGAAGTGTTTGAAAAAGCTGGGTTAGAGGAGGCAAGACCTGATGAACAGGACTCATGTTGCTGTAAAGAGAACAATGATGTCAGGACATTTTGAAGTTATTGTCTCTTTTCTGGGTGCTTTTCTCCTTTCTTTTAAAAATTCCTCCTCCATTCAGTATAATCCACCCACATCCCTTTTTTTACTGGTAGTGTGAAAACCTACAGGAGAGAAATTTAAGACCTTTAGGAAACATTAGAGAAAACAAGAAAGGCCATAAAAATACTTGCTTAGATGCATTTTGTTGCAAATTTAATTTCTCCTTCAATTTTCATTAATAAATGTACCAGTAAAAACGACAACTGCCCCGGTCAGCAAACAACAGCAGATCTAGCAGCCTTTCACCACTCGACAGTCCACGCCTACAGCCGGCCGCTACCCTCGCGGAGACCGGAAGTCCTTTTGCCCCGGCTCGCGGGCCCACCACCTGGCGCCGTTGGGAACCGGAAGTTGTTCTGCCCCGATCGTCCGAGCGTGTCCGCGTCGGCCGCACAGGCGCAGTGGAGCTCGGGCGGAGTTGTGGGAGGGGAGGAGGAAGCGGCGACGGAGGTGGGGGCCGGTCCCAGAAGATGGCGGAGGCGGGGGTGAGTTGGGCTTCCCCGGGGAAGCGCGGGGGACTTGGTGCTGAGGGAAGGGGCCTGAGGAAGGTGGTGGCCCTCGGGAAGAGGAACCGCTTGCGTTTTTGCGGCCTGGGAACCCTGCTGGCAAGTGCGAGGAGCCAGGACCACAGATGGGGCCTGAAGGGCGAGGGGCTCCGCTTAACCTGGAGAAGGGTCGGCGAGATCCGGAAGGGGACACCTGGGTCCGGGAGAGGGTCTAGGAGAGGCCGAGGCTCCCCGGACAGTGGAAGAGTGTCCGAGCGGAAAGAAGGCTGGAGGACGGCGGGAAGGGCGACCCCGGAGATCTGATGGGGTGGAGGTCGGCGGGCTGTCAAGCATAGAGCTGTCAGGACTCGGCAGGCTCGTAGCCAGGGAGACCAGACTCAGGCTTGGGAGGGGGAAGGATCCGAAAAGGTAGGTATTGTAGAATGCTTAGAATCCGCCAAAAGGTGTGTTGATATTGGGTTGAGGAGTGGGGCTTCGGCATTTTGGATTGGAATTGGAAACCTCTGGAGTAGGTGTGTGGTAAAGACAAAGATACCTCTTTTCAGGACCTAGAAGTCGGTTGATGATAGTTTCTGGGATTTTAGGGTTGGTCAGTGGGGTTTGGCAATCTGGTAGAGGAAAGCAGTGTGGGTATGATGGGGGACGAGGGGAAGGGTGGTAAAACTTAAGTGATAGTGACCCATGTCCAGTTAGCATTGGCAAAAAGTTAGTGAAGTATGGCGTTAGCTAGATAGTCTAGGAAAATATACCAGGGAGAGCTGACTATTTTGTAGGATTATTGAGAAAATGCTTCAAGAAGGAATGAATAGTCTTGACAGCTGGGGCACTGAGACTGGCCGGGATCACTATTGCAATGGAGCTGAGGATTGCGGGGGAAGACAAGCTCCTGTCTTGGGTGCAGGAGGAATGAAGGCAGTCTGGCGGAGGCTAGGTTGTGTCTTCGAACTTTGGGGTTTGGCCCTGATAGGGAACCATTGAGTGAAAAATGAATGAAGGGATGCCCCCACTAATAGGGCCCCCCCCCCAGAGAATAGCCACGTACTCTTCCTGTTTCCTCCTTTTATTCTTCCTCTGGACATGACGTTGAGTAGTGTGTTTTGTTATAGTTCTCAGTACATATTTGATATAAAGTGACGAAGCTGTGAATCATGTACATTTATTTGGGAAAGAGGTTGATTCTTTTTAAACTGACAGCTGTTGCTTTTACGTGTGATGGGCTGAAAAGGAAAGGATAAAATGCAATTTAGTAATTTAAAGACAGAGCTTGTTTTCATTGTTATCAGAAAATTATTCTCAAACGATGGAGTAACCTTTTTAGGGACTGAGATTTGTCATTTAAAAGCAATAATGGGATGCAAATGTTGCTTGCTTAATGGTTTCTGTGTTTGGGTTTTAATGTTGACAGGAAAGATGAGTTGCAGGGTCTTCAAGGCAAACATGTTTTTCTTCCTAGAAGTTTTTAGCGTCCATAGCCTATGATTCACATTTGTGTGCTTTTATTTAAGGAGAGTTTCATTGATTTAAGTGTGTTTTTCCTAACTGTAATGCTTATTCTATTTTGAGAATGCCATTCTAATTACAAGAGCATAGGATAAAAAAGATGTGAGGTAGTAATTTAATTTTATTATTTAGTAGCCTTTCTGACCTAAGCACCTGAAGAGACAGGTAATCTGAGGGAGTAAACATACTTCTGTGACTGCTCTTCCTTTGAAGACAAATAATCTTGTATGGTTTTGGGGGTGTTGCAATTGTTAAAATACAATTGGTACTTCATCGGTTCTTAAGGAGATTTTGTTTGTATGCTTGTTTTCAAATGCCTGTTGCCTGGAAGTTGTTTCAGTGGCAAATGTAAACTTTGATTTTCATCCACAAAGCTGAGAATCACTTATTTTATTTACCTAAAGGTAATAATAATCCATTGACAGGAAGCCAGAGACTGGGAATAATGTTTTTCCAGTTTTGATGATTTGTTATTATCTATCCAAACTATTTGAACTATTTTTCTTTTTTGTTCAGTAACGTACTGTATAGAAATTGTAGGTCAGGGCTCAAGGTAGAATTTTTCATGTTCTGTGGAAGTTTCTTCTTTGTCAGTTTTTGAAAAAAAAAAAGTATTATTTTGGTATTAACGGTAGTTTCTCAACATGGCTTTAAAAACTGTTTCTTTTGTGACATGTCAATTGTTTCTGTATGGTGTTTGTAGAAAAGGCAACTGTGAAATGGGAAATACTCTGGACATGGAGTCTGAGTGCTTGGGGCTAGTCCTGGTACTACCTGGCAACAGTTTTATAATCTCAGAAAGTTACTTAATCTATTTTATTTTGTAAAATAAAAAGATTAAGGATTAAAAACACCTGCCTACTTACTAGGATTATTGTTGAGGATCTATTGAGATATTGTCTTTTAAATGGTATCTTTATACCAGAGACTTCTTCCCTGATAAGAAAATTGTTTCTTGGGTAATCTAAATTTTTCAAATATAGGTTTTTAAAAAAATTTTGAGAATCGAATTTATTGCTGATGTAACAGTAACATTTAAAGGTATAGATATGCTCTAGGAAGATATTATCAATACATAATCAGGAAACCAAACTTTAAAACAAACAAATTAGGGATACTTATTCCAAGAGCTTTCACTTTAAAATAACCTACTCCCCTAATGTGTGACTATTATAAACAACATGCTTTATTTAGGAACTTAGTTGTTGCATAGTAGGCGGTGAATGGTCTTGTGGAATTTTTTACCCCTTTGATGAGTCAGTCTGGCCATTTCTAGGAGTTCACTTTACATGTTTGTCTGTCGTAGCAAGACCCAGTAGTATACATTCTTGATCTTGTCACTTCTCTTAACCACTTTGGGTCTCATTTGCTTTGCCAGGAAACAGATCACTGGTTCTTAACTTCTTTTGGATCATGAACTTTTTGAGTACTTGATATAAAAATGTCCAACACCCTAACCTGAAAAATGCACATATCCACAACTTTTTTGGTTTTGTTTTACATCAGACTCACATACCCCCTGGAAGAGATGAACTCCCAGTTCCCTTCCATTTCTTACATTTTAGGATACTGTGATTCTAAAACATTTTAACTTTTATTTTTGCCTCCAGTAATTATATAGTATTTTATTATTATGTAGTCACAAAATTAGCTTTTTGGACTTAAAAAATAGCTTAAAAAATCTTATTCAAATAAACATGAAACAAGTGTTGTGTTATTTTTAAAGACAACTTTTGGGGTGAAGTAGGAAACTATAAACAAGCACTTTGAGGAAAGGTTGAGTAAACAGCTGGGGCAGAATTACATAAATAAACATTGTAGAAAGTCTCTAGCAGCCTGGAAATAGAATGCGGAAAGAGTCTAGCAATCAGTATCTCTCAGTGGGAGAACATTGCCTCTCTGTGGGAATTTGGAAACATGTAAGGCCATGTTTGGTTATCTCAGAGCGGGGAGGGGGCGTGCACTGGCATTTAGTGGGCACGAGCCAGGGCTGCTAAATGTTTTGCAATGCTTAGGGCAGTTCCAAACAACAAGAAATTGCCCTGCCCAAAATGCCAGTGCCCTTTGACAAACACTGGTGACTGATGTGAGATGGGACCTACCACACCAGAATAGCTTTTTAAAACTGAAGCTGTTTTGTTCTTTTAAAAATATTATTCAACATAAAATTCTCTTTTGGAAAAATTCACAGACAGAAACAATTTACTAGATATACTAGAGCAATTTGGGTTACTTAAAATGTATATTTACTCTTTGTCCTCTAGTAGCTGTTTTAATAGCAGAAAGCGGGGGGTATTGCTGTGTCTACTGAAGTTTGGGAAATGAGGAGTCAACTCTTGGTCTAATACTGTATGTAAGTTGGCCATATGATTTTTTTTCTTTAATACATCTTTTTACTCCTGGATCTAGTACTTTTAAAGAAAATTTCAAGGTGTTTGTACATTTATTCTTATGGTCTTTCTGCTTGGACACTAACTGACATTAGTACCTTGAGAATATTTACAGTTAAGATTGTTTTCCGGTGTCTATCCATCTTTTCAGTAACCACATCCTTTCTATAGGGGATGCCAAAAAAGAAGTCTAAGGAGTTGGGCTGGAATGGGACTCAAGGTTTACAGGAAAGAGGATGGGTTTTGGCATCAGTAAGGTACAATTCCAGTGCTAAAGCTGCATGTCATGTGACCATAGGCAAGTTGCTAAGTCTCTTTGACTTTATATCTTCATTTGTAAAATGTGGATGATAATACCTACCTTTAGCATTATTTTGAAGATTAGAGTTACTATATGCCTGGCATGGAGTAGGCCCTCCATAAATGGATGCTGTATTATGATGATGATGATGATGAATTCTGTAGCTACTGAACACTATAGAACACATGACATGCTGACATGCTGCATACCACAGCAAGGAATAGTCTGCAAGACCAGGTCAGGGGGAGATGTCTTCTATGATTTCTAGGATTTTCAGTAGGTGTTTAGAATATATTTTCCTATGAATCAGCTATAATATGTACTGTTTTCTCAAGGCTGCTAAGCTATAGAGCTCAGCGATGCTAGAGTAAGTAGGTTTGTGAGCTTGAGGGTAAAATTCCCCCCTTGGGTGTTGGGCACAGAGCTTTGAGTGTGGTAGAGGCACAGTAAAAAAGTCTACTGTCTCTGTTTATCACGTGGAACTGATAGGCTGTGAAAGTTACTAGTGCTTACAGATGTTCTCATTTTCATACTGATTATTTCTAAACTCAACACCCCCACCCCTCCCTCCAGTTTACACATGGGTTTTGTTCCCAAAATTCATTTATAAGGTAGTTTGAAACTTGGAAGCTTAGAGGACATATATTTTAAAGATGATTAAGTGCTAGATTAGGTTTACCTTCCAAAAGCCCTGCTTAGGAGAGACCTTCAAGATGGCAGAGGAGTAAGACGTGGAGATCACCTTCCTCCCCACAAATACATCAGAAATACATCTACATGTGGAACAACTCCTACAGAACACCTACTGAACGGTGGCAGAAGACCTCAGACTTCCCAAAAGGCAAGAAACTCCTTATGTACCTGAGTAGGGCAAAAGAACAAAGAAAATACAGAGACAAAAGAATAGGGACAGGACCTGCACCTCTGGGAGGGAGCTGTGAAGGAGGAAAGGTTTCCACATGCTAGGAAGCCCCTTCGCGGGCGGAGACAGAAGGTGGACGATGGGGGAGAGCTTCGGAGCCACGGAGGAGAGCGCAGCAACAGGGGTGCGGAGGGCAAAGCGGAGAGACTCCCACACAGAGGATCGGTGCTGACCGGCACTCACCAGCCCGAGAGGCTTGTCTGCTCACCCGCTGAGGCAGGCGGGGGCTGGGAGCTGAGGCTCGGGTTTTGGAGGTCAGATCCCAGGGGAGGGACTGGGGTTGGCTGCGTGAACACAGCCTGAAGGGGGCTAGTGTGCACAGCTAGCCGGGAGGGAGTCCGGGGAAAAGTCTGGACCTGCCTAAGAGGCAAGAGACCATTGTTTCAGGGTGCGTGATGAGAGAGGATTCAGAGCACCGCCTAAACGAGCTCCAGAGACAGACACGAGCCGTGGCTGCCAGAGCGGACCCCAGAGACGGGTATGAAATGCTAAGGCTGCTGCTGCCGCCACCAAGAAGCCTGTGTGCGAGCACAGGTCACTCTCCACACCACCCCTCCCGGGAGCCGGTGCAGCCCGCCACTGCCAGGGTCCCGTGATCCAGCGACAACTTCCCCGGGAGAACGCACGGCGCACCTCAGACTGTTGCAATGTCATGTTGGCCTCTGCCGCCGCAGGCTCGCCCTGCATTCTGTACCCCTCTCTGCCTCCCACCCTGAGTGAGCCAGAGCCCCCTAATCAGCTGCTATTTTAACCCCGTCCTGTCTGAGCGAAGAACAGACGCCCTCAGGAGACCTACATGCAGAGGAGGGGTCAAATCCAAAGCTGAACCCCAGGAGCTGAGCGAACAAAGAAAAGAAAGGGAAATCTCTCACAGCAGCCTCAGGAGCAGCGGATTTAATCTCCGCAATCAACTTGATGTACCCTGCATCTCTGGACTACCTGAATAGACAACGAATCATCCCAAAATTGAGGTGGTGGACTTTGGGATCAACTGTAGGCTTGGGGTTTGCTTTCTGCATCTAATTTGTTTCTGGTTTTATGTTCATCTTGTTTAGTATTTAGAGTTTATTGTCATTGGTAGATTTGTTTATTGATTTGATTGCTGTCTTCCTTTTTTTTTTTTTTTTACATATAGATATATGTATATTTTTTTCCTGTTTCTCTTTTTGTGAGTGTGTATGTGTATGCTTCATTGTGTGATTTTGTCTGTATAGCTTTGCTTTTACCATTTGTCCTAGGGTTCTGTCTGTCTGGGTTTTTTTTTTTTTTTTGGATAGTTTTGAGCGCTTGTTATCATTGGTAGATTTTTTTGGTTTGGTTGCTCTCTTCTTTCTTTTTTTTTTCTTTTAAACTTTTTTATTTTTAATAATTTAACATTTTTTTTATTTTAATAACTTTATTTTATTTTATCATTATTTTTTCTTTCTTTCTATTTTTCTCCCTTTTCTTCTGAGCCGTGTGGCTGACAGGGTCTTGGTGCTCCAGCCAGGTGTCAGGCCTGTGCCTCTGAGGTGGGAGAGCCAAGTTCAGGACATTGGTCCACCAGAGACCTCCCGGCTCTACATGATATCAAACAGTGAAAGCTCTCCCAAATATCTCCATCTCAATGCTAAGACCCAGTTCCACTCAATGACCAACAAGCTATAGGGCTGGACACCCTATGCCAAGCAACTAGCAAGACAGGAACACAACCCCACCCATTAGCAGAGAGGCTGCCAAAAATCATAATAAGGTAACAGACACCCCAAAACACACCACTGGATGCGGTCCTGCCCACCAGAAAGACAAGATCCAGCCTCATCCACCAGACCACAGATACCAATCCCCTCCACCCAGAAGCCTACACAACCCACTGAACCAACCTTACCCACTGGGGGCAGACACCAAAAACAACAGGAACTATGAACCTGCAGCCTGCAAAAAAGGAGACCCCAAACACAGTAAGTTAAGCAAAATGAGAAGACAGAGGAATACGCAGCAGATGAAGGAGCAAGGTAAAAACCCACCAGACCAAACAAATGAAGAGGAAATAGGCAGTCTAACTGAAAAAGAATTCAGAGTAATGATAGTAAAGATGATCCAAAATCTTGGAAATAGAATGGAGAAAATACAAGAAACATTTAACAAGGACCTAGAAGAACTAAAGAACAAACAAACAATGATGAACAACACAATAAATGAAATTAAATATTCTCTAGACAGAATCAATAACAGAATAACTTTGGCTAGAAGTTCTTAGGCAGAAGAACGGATAAGTGACCTCGAAGATAAAATAGTGGAAATAACTACCGCAGAGTAGAATAAAGAAAAAAGAATGAAAAGAATTGAGGAGAGTCTCAGAGACATCTGGGACAACATTAAATGCACCAACATTTGAGTTATAGGGGTCCCAGAAGAAGAAGAGAAAAAGAAAGGGACTGAGAAAGTACTTGAAGAGATTATGGTTGAAAATTTCCCTAATATGGGAAAGGAAATAGTCAAGTCCAGGAAGCTCAGAGAGTCCCATACAGGATAAATCCAAGGGGAAACACACCAAGACACATATTAATCAAACTATCAAAAATTAAATACAAAGAAGAAATATTAAAAGCAGCAAGGGAAAAGCAAAAAATAACGTACAAGGGAATCTCCATAAGGTTAACAGCTGATCTTTCAGCAGAAACTCTGCAAGGCTGAGGGAGTGGCAGGACATATTTAAAGTGATGAAAGGGAATAAACTACAACCAAGATTACCCTACCCAGCAAGGATCTCATTCAGATTTGAGGGAGAAATTAAAACCTTTACAGGCAAGCAAAAGCTAAGAGAATTCAGCACCACCAAACCAGCTGTACAACAAATGCTAAAGGAACGTCTCTAGGCAGGAAACACAAGGGAAGGAAAAGACCTACAATAACAAACTCAAACAATTAAGAAAATGGTAATAGGAAAATACATATTGAGAACCACCTTAAATGTAAATGGATTAAATACTCCAACCAAAAGACATAGACTGGCTGAATGGATACAAAAACAAGACGCATACATAGGCTGTCTACAAGACACCCACTTCAGACCTAGGGACACATACAGACTGAAAGTGAGGGGACGGAAAAAGATATTCCATGCAAATGGAAATCAAAAGAAAGCTGGAGTAGCAATACTCATATCAGATCAAATAGGCATAGAGGGAACTTACCTCAACCTAATAAAGGCCATATATGACAGATCCACAACCAACATCATTCTCAATGGTGAAAAATTGAAACCATTTCCTCTAAGATCAGGAACAAGAGAAGGTTGTCCACTCTCACCACTATTATTGAACATAGTTTTGGAAGTTTTAGCCAAAGCCATCAGAGACGAAAACAAAATAAAAGGAATCCAACTCGGAAAAGAAGAAGTAAAGCTGTCACTGTTTGCAGATAACATGATACTCTACATAGAGAATCCTAAAGATGCTACCAGAAAACTACTAGAGCTAATCAATGAATTTGGTAGAGTAGCAGGATACAAAATTAATGCACAGAAATCTCTTGCTTTCCTATACACTAATGATGAAAAATCTGAAGAGAAATTAAGGAAACACTCCCATTTACCATTGCAACAAAAAGAATAAAATACCTAGGAATAAACCTACCTAAGGAGACCAAGACCTGCATGCAGAAAACTATAAGACACTGCTGAAAGAAATTAAAGTTGATAGAAACAGATGGATATATATACCATGTTCTTGGATTGGAAGAGTCAACATTGTGAAAATGACTATACTACCCAAAGCAATCTGCAGATTCAGTGCAATCCTTATCAAACTACCAGTGGCATTTTTCACAGAACTAGAACAAATTTCACAATTCGTATGGAAACACAAAAGACCCTGAGTAGCCAAAGCAATCTTGAGAAAGAACGGAGCTGGAGGAATCAAGCTCCTGGACTTCAGACTATAATACAAAGCTACAGTAATCAATACAGTATGGTTCTGGCACAAAAACAGAAATACAGATCAATGGAACGGTATAGAAAGCCCAGAGATAAACCCACACACATATGGTCACCTTATTTTTGATAAAGGAGGCAAGAATATACAATGGAGAAAAGACAGGCTCTTCAAGAAGTGGTGCTGGGAAAACTGGACAGCTACATGTAAAAGAATGAAATTAGAACACTCCCTAACACCATATACAAAAATAAACTCCAGATGGATTAAAGACCTAAATGTAAGGCCAGCCACTATAATACTCTTAGAAGAAAACATAGGCAGAACACTCTATGACATAAATCACAGCAAGATTCTTTTTGACCCACCTCCTAGAGAAATGAAAATAAAAACAAAAATAAACAAATGGGACCTAATGAAACTTAAAAGCTTTTGCACAGCAAAGGAAACCATAAACGAGACGAAAAGACCACCCTCAGAATGAGAGAAGATATTTGCAAATGAAGCAGCTGACAAAGGATTAATCTCCAACATTTATAAAGAGCTCATGCAGCTCAATATCAAAAAAACAAACAACCCAATCCAAAAATGGGCAGACCTAAATAGACATTTCTCCCAAGAAGATATACAGATCGCCAACAAACACATGAAAGGATGCTCAGCGTCATTAATCATTAGAGAAATGCAAATCAAAACTACAATGAGGTATCACCTCACACCAGTCAGAATGGCCATCATCAAAAAATCTACAAACAATAAATGCTGGAGAGGGTGTGGAGAAAAGGGAACCCTCTTGCACTGTTGGTGGGAATGTAAATTGATACAGCCACTATGGAGAACAGTATGGAGGTTCCTTAAAAAACTAAAAATAGATCTACCATACAATGCAGCAATCCCACTACTGGGCATATACCCTGAGAAAACCATAATTCAAAAAGAGTCATGTACCACAATGTTCATTGCAGCTCTATTTACAATAGCCAGGACGTGGAAGCAACCTAAGTGTCCGTGAACAGATGAATGGATAAAGAAGGTGTGGCACATATATACAATGGAATATTACTCAGCCATAAAAAGAAGCGAAATTGAGTTATTTGTAGTGAGGTGGATGGACCTGGAGTCTGTCATACAGAGTGAAGTAAGTCAGAACGAGAACAATAAAATACCATAGGGTAACACATATATATGGAATCTAAAAAAAAATAAATAAACTTTCTGAAGAACCTATGGGTAGGACAGGAATAAAGATGCAGATGTAGGGAATGGACTTGAGGACATGGGGAGGGGGAAGGGTAAGCTGGGATGAAGTGAGAGAGTGGCATGGACATATGTACACTACCAAATGTAAAATAGATAGCTAGTGGGAAGCAGCTACATAGCACAGGGAGATCAGCTCGGTGCTTTGTGACCACCTAGAGGGGTGGGATAGGGAGGGTGGGAGGGAGGAGATATGGGGATATATGTATATGTATAGCTGATTCACTTTCTTATAAAGCAGAAACTAACACAGCATCGTAAATCAATTATACGCCAATAAAGATGTTAAAAAAAAAAGGCCTGCTTAACCCAATACAGTTTGATTCAAAAAGAGTTAACCTAATTTAATGAAACAAATATGAATATGTAGAGCTCCCACTATGAGCTAGGCACGCACCTTTCTGGGTACATAGGCACAGCGAAAACTTGATAGTGAATAAGACCTACATAGACATTTTATAATCCGTAAAGCAACTCTGCGTATCATCACATAAGGTAGCTATTAGAAGTGCTATAGTAAAGGTTTGAATAAAATACTTAGAGGTTCAAAGGAAATATCCCAAGAAATGTTGTTAGGTGGGATAATGGTAAGTTATGAAAATAGTCTTTATAATACGTTCCCACTTAAAAAAAAAGTATTCATAGAAAAAGAATTTAGGGCAACATGTAACAATTTGGGAGGCTGAACATAATGGTATGAATGAGGGCTTTGGAGCCAGCCAGACTGCATGGATTTGAATCCCAGCTTGCCCTCTTACTAAGGCTGGGAACTTGGTTGAGTGACTTAACCTTTCTTTGCTTTTATACCTCACCCGTAAAATGGACATAATTGCACTTACCTGTTAGGGTTATCGTGAGAGTTAAAAGGACAGCTCATAGATAGCCTCAAATGTTATTTGTCTTAAACATATACAAAGGAAAGTTCACTTTGGTTTAGAGGGGTGAGTGAATACCTAGAGTGATGGTACTTGCAAAGTTCTAGGTTTTAGGGATCAGGAGCCATGTGGATCAAACTTCTTAGAATCTAGCCAAGAGGTTATTCTTTATTTTCTTAGCTCGCTTTCTTCTGCTTCCTACTGCAGCTTTCTCACAGTAGCTCCCCATGATTGCAACAAGGGCAGACTGGGTCAAGGCAGGGGTGGGACACAACTCGGGCCCTGGTGACAGCGGGTCAGGTCTGGTTTCTGTGCTTGGTGTATGTGTGAGTGAGTGGGTGGTGGTCTGTTTCTTTGTAAGATACTTTTGTGCAGAAATTCACATATATCAGCATTAAACATCAAAAGAGGTCATTTTATTCCCCTATGGAGATTGTCCTCACGAGCAAGTCACATTTTATTGAGAACAATATAACATTTTCAATCAAAATATGTTGATTTTCTGTGAAGTATAAATTTATTTTCTGTAAAGCGTAAGAATTTCTACCTAAATCTCCAAGCCCATCAGTTACTTGGGCTTGGAGATTTGAGTAGAAGAAACAGAAACCTGGATTTTGATCTTCCAGTTTCTAGTAGAAGTGTCTCAGATAACCCATCCTGCGTTTTTCACTGATGTGGGGCTAGCTGTTTTTACTATTATTCTAACCTTTTAGTCTCTTAGGTCACTAATTCTGTCCTAGTAAATATAGATTTAGCACTTTATTTTTTATTACATCATTCATATAAAAATGCTTTTTAAATGTCTTCTTATTTAGTAAATAACTAGCTAAATATATAAGCTTGTCAATTCATTATTTGGCCTTTAAAATGAAT
This sequence comes from Balaenoptera acutorostrata, assembly GCF_949987535.1. NCBI lineage: Eukaryota > Metazoa > Chordata > Mammalia > Artiodactyla > Balaenopteridae > Balaenoptera > Balaenoptera acutorostrata. The sequence continues at coordinate 275,900 of NW_026646023.1, forward strand.
TAGTATTGAAATCAGGAAAATTGTATAGTCATTTATTAGACACATTGATTTCTTTTTTCTTATCTCTTGCAGGATTTCTGGTAGGTCCTATTTTAGGACGAGATGCAATATTGTTGAAACGCCAATCTGCTTTGGTTCAGGCAGTTGGCTTTTCAGCTGAGAAGCCATTTCTTCTTCCTCTTTTTAACATTTTTTTGCTGACTCACTGAACTTATGAAACCATGGCGGAAGGAGAGACACAGTCACCCGGGCCCAAAAAGTGTGGTCCCTATATCTCATCTGTCACTAGCCGAAGTGTGAACTTGATGATTCGAGGAGTAGTGCTGTTTTTTATTGGAGTATTTCTTGCATTAGTGTTAAATTTACTTCAGATTCAAAGAAATGTGACGCTTTTTCCACCTGATGTGATTGCAAGCATCTTTTCTTCAGCATGGTGGGTACCGCCGTGCTGTGGCACAGCTTCAGGTACGTGAAGGCCGTGTCTGTAACGCTTAGAAAGGAATTAGGGTAAATGAGTGTCAATGTTGTCTGGGCAATACTTTTAAAAAATCAGCTTTATGGAGGTGTAATTTAAATAGAGTGCAATAGACCTGTTTTAAATGAACAGTTTGATGAGTTTAGACAAATACGTACAAGTTATGTAACTACCACCACAATCGAGGTATAGAACATTTCTATCACCCCCTATATTCTCCTGTGCCCTTTTGCAGCCTACCCCCAGCCTCAGGCTGTCACTGGATTATTTTTGCCTGTTCTAGAATGTGATATAAATGGAATCATAGAGTTCGTACTCTTTTGTGTCTGATTTCTATCTGACTGACCCATATGACTTTTAAAAATTCAATCCTAAAAACAATCTTGATTCTCTTAGAGATGAGGCTTTTAACCTCTTAATTTTGTTCTTCCGTCAATCCATCTCGTATAAACGTATGTTAAGTTATTTTGATGATCATCATCACTGTTTGGTTTTAAGGTTTTGACATGTATGTTTTTTGAAGTTTTGGTTTTTGAAGTAGATAAAAACTAGAAAGATGGAGACAGTCGACCCTTGAACAACATAAGTTGGAATTTATGTGTGGATGTTTTTCAATAAATACGTACTACACAGTCCGAGGTTGGTTGAATCTGTGGATGTGGAACTGTGGATACAGAGGGCTGACTGTAAAGTTATTCTCAGATTTTTGATTGTATGGAGGGTTGGTGCCCCTAATCCTCATGCTGTTCAAAGGTTGACTATAGTTTTATTCAAGTTTAAAGCTTCATGTTGTTATTTTTTAGATTTTTGCATATGCTTTTTTTCTTGGTATCTTGTTTTTAGATATACATTCAGAATAATAGATTCTTAAAGAGATCAGTAAGGTAGATTCTCTTTGCTTAAAATCATCATTATCCTATTTAGATCTTTTTTTCGGTGGACAGTGTGTATTGGATAGAGTGGAGCATTTCAGAATGCTGTATTGATGATGAGCTTCCATAATGGATAGCTCTTCAGCTTTTTCTAATGAGAACAATAGATTGCTACTATCTTATATAATAAAGTAATAGAAGGAAGCCATAATCATGTGGTAGAATATAATTCTGATTGAGAGAGAAAAGTGCTTTTATGAATGTCCATTTGGTGTCTCACACCTAATATACATAACTACCTTGCAATATAGCGTAGATCCTCCTTGACTTCCGTCCTAGAGCTAGAGGGCCAACAGTGAGGAGTTAGGTGTGAGACATTTTTAAATGACCTTGTGAAACTTATTGGACAATTACATAATCCCATTGCGTGGATTGCAGGGCATTTTCGTGGTAAGGTTTCAGCATGGTTTATATATTGATGTCTTACTATTACAATATTCACATTAAAAGAGAACTTGTAAAGGTGATGATTCCTAGTTTCCCCAGAGCTGTTGTTATTCTCTGAGAGAACAGGCAACATAGTCCAAACAGACAAAGCGTAAATTATGTTTTATTATTCTCTGTTGTGTCTACCAGTCCTCAGGTATTTTCCTTTCTTTCATTTAAGTTCAGAAGAAAAAAAGTTTCCCAATGACTTTTTCTACTTCTTTATTTTCTCCTATGGTAGAGCTGCAGTCTTGCTGCTAATAGAAGCTTTTCCGGACTTGGAAGAACATGTCTTTTCAGAATAGACAAAAGGAAGGTCAAGGGAGGGAAATTATTGCTTATTGAATGTCTACTAATGTTCTGGGCATATCCCTTAACCCCAGGGATCTGTAGGGCAGCGTTGGGAGTGAGATGTTTGCATTGTGCCTATTTTGGGGGGATGAGGAAACAGATACGGAGAGGATATCAATGAGTCCAGGATTCCAGAGCCAGGGAATGGTGTGGCTAGGTGAAACATCACATGCTGGGGAAGGGGGCAGAGGAAGCCACTCTTCCTTCCCTCTATTGGGTACCTCTTTTGAACCTTCCAGACTAAGTGCCAGGCTTGGATGGAGTACACTGGCCTGTGCTACACATTCGGGGCTAGGGCAGGAGAACTTGGCTGAGGTTTCATTCTACCTCCACTATGGAGAGGAACAGGGTTACATCTCTGCCTGTGATGTGGGCACTTTTGCCACAAATTCACATTTAGGAAGGAAAACTTGTAATGTTAATGCTACATTTTAGTCACTTTGTCCCTACTTTCCTACCTTCTCCCAGCCGCTCGGCTTGTCACACTTACAAACCTAACCTCATATCATTTCATGTGGAGGATTTGCATTCTTGCTTAAGTGTTTCTTCTGAAAGCAGTGCATTCTATGAGGTGCCCAGCAAATGAAAGGAGAGAGGCCTTGGGGAATTGAGATTCCAGTTAACGCTGCTGTTGATGTTGGGTAGGTCATGGTGTTTAGTAGGTGGAGGTGGGGATACCAGGTTTGTGGAAGTGGCCAAAGATGGAAAATGGACTCTTGCATAATCGCTGCCCCCCTCCAATTTTAGGGAAAATATTAAGGAAAAAAAGTAAATGCTGTAAGAAACAGTGTGTACAGTTTGCGTGTGTATATGGTATGTATATGTTTTTGTGTATATGTGTTGGTGTGCATTTTCAAAGCTCTTATCATCTTAAATCAGAAAAACTGATAATTGTCCTTTGATTTTCCTGTCCAATTAATATTCGTAGACTGAGCAGCTACCTTCTGGAGGGTCTCCAGAATCACCACTTTCTACATGTAAACCCAGTGCTGGAAAATTTGCTAGTGGTGCTTCTGGAGGGACAACTAGTAGAGAACTCCGATAAACTCCTTTTGATCCCATTTTCCTTTTCTTGGTTCTCTATTTTTAGTTTAATAATGTTTGGTGTTTCAAGTTGGTTAACTTCTTTACGTGTGCAGTGCATTGGAATTGGAGTTAAGAACCTCTTGAATGTGATTGAGAGCTACAAAGGAATCTCTCTGAAGAATAAATAGGAGAAAAAAGATTGTGTGGATAAAATAACCGGAGAAGTTGACTAACAAATCACGAGTCAAATTACTATCTAATTTAAAAATGGAAGCAAACAGATCTTTTCTGCTGAGTCATGCAGTCAGTCACCCAGTTCCTGGAGAGTCTTAAAAGGCTCCTCCCGTTGTCTCTCACTGCCCACGTCTGGTTTCCAAGTTTCACATCTCTCCCTTGTCTCTTTCTTGGTCTAGGCCCTCAACCGCTCTGCTTGGAATTTTCAGTCTTTTCTTTTTCTGCCTCTGATTTTGTCCCCCCTGCACCCCAAGTCCCTCCTCTCCTGTCCTGTGTTGTACACTCACTGCTGGAAGAACGATTGGCCCTCTCTCTGGCACACGTGTGATGGTGTTATTTTCCCAGTGACTGTGGGGCAAGTCTCTGTGATATGGCCCCCGCCAACTTGTATCCTTCTCAGAGTCTTTCTGGACCCGAAACTCCCTTTCCGCCTAAAGTTTCCAGTTTCCAGATGATACCAGGTATTTTCTGTTGTCTGTGCTTTTCCTCAAATGCTTTCCTTTGATTAGAAAGCCCTTTCCAGACCACTCACCTGCTGAACACTCCTGCCTCAAGGGTCACCTCTTCTGTGAAGCTTTCCTGACACGCTCGCACCCTGCTTCCCCTCGGCACACACCAGAAGAAGACTGGACCCCCGGGCCCTGTCAGTGCTGCCCCAACACGTTACTCTACTTAATTGTTTCTGTGGTCACTTTGGGACGGGGGTCATGTCTTACTCATTTTCCCTTTTTAAATCCCAGTAAATACCAAGAACTAGACACATTATGGGGGTTTAAGTATTTGTTGGATGAACACATTGCTTATCCTGTCGTAGTTTTCCATGAAAGTATATCTCATTCAGTGGTTGTGCTTTTTCAGCCCCCTTTCCTTGAAAAATGTTTGATTTAACTGTTTCTTTTAGTGCAGCACTGCATTAAAAACATGACCATGAAAAATGATGACTTAATATTGACGTTTTACAAACTTCTCTTGTTTTTGGTCTTGGTACCCCTTCAACTAGTCACTGGGAAATAACTGAAATATATCCCAAGAAATGTGATTTTTGCATCAGAGAACCATCTGATTAAGCAGGACTGTGTTTGCATATGATTTTACACAGGCGTGATCTTAATGGTCTCTCTTGTTAAAATAAGAAAGTGGAGGAAGAGGACGAGAAGGCCAGACACACTTCTGCTGAGCTCTCAGCAGTGCAGCCTCACTGTGCTGTAGATGTTGCTCTCAGACTCTGCCAGGCCTTTATTTAAAGGAAAGAAAGACGACGTTTAATGCGAAGTGACAAGCTCCCTCGAATTCTCCCTCTCAGTGAGCGTCCAAAAACCATGCATACTCAATGGATTTGATTTTTATTGGCAAATCCCAAGGTTGGCAGCGTGGCAGTTTAAATTTCTTTTTGTGTTTTTGCTTTCTTTCCTCAGTTGTCTCTCATGTGTGAGTCTGACATCACATGCATAAAAATACAGTCTATTTTACTTATTTATATCTTTGCACACACGTCAGTACTCTCTATGTGATCATACTTTACCTATGGCATCAGCTGCTGAGGAAAATTGACTTGGAATATCTGATCTTAGTTGATTTCCTCAGCAACAGGCAAAGGGAAGAAAGAAAGAGAGAGAGAGAGTGAGGGATGACACATGAGCTGCCAGTTTCATGACCCCTTGAGAACAAAAAAGAGGTAATATTCATCTAGATATATTTCAACTGTTAGGCATGCTTGTTACCACTTTAATTTTGCAGACATTTGGAAATGCTGTCAGTTAATCTCACAGGATTTTAGAGCAGAACCTTTTAAATAGGAGTATAATTTGAAACTTTAAAATTTACTAGTAGGGCTTCCCTGGTGGCGCAGTGGTTGAGAATCTGCCTGCCAATGCAGGGAACACGGGTTCGAGCCCTGGTCTGGGAAGATCCCACATGCCGCGGAGCAACTGGGCCCGTGAGCCACAATTACTGAGCCTGCGCGTCTGAAGCCTGTGCTCCGCAACAAGAGAGGCCGCGATAGTGAGAGGCCCGCGCACCGCGATGAAGAGTGGCCCCCACTTGCCACAACTAGAGAAAGCCCTTGCACAGAAACGAAGACCCAACACAGCCATAAAAATAAATAAATTAATTAATTTAAAAAAACCGCAATTTGAAAAAAAAAATTGCTTTAAAAAAAAAATTTACTAGTAGCTGTTGGAGCTCTGCGTTGCTGAAGTTTGTTGTTAATGTCTTGATGGTCTGTGGACCATCTATCCTCAGCAAAAGCCTAATCAGAAGAGCACTTTCAGTTTTGCGGATTAGAAAATGTCTGCATCATCGCAACATCTCCACTCCAGATGAAAGGGTGACTGTGCAGTCTGGTTTTCATGCTGTTCCACTGGTCTGCTAGCCTCTGCTTTTTGATATTAATTGATTTCTGTTTTTCCTTTAAGATTGAATGCATTGTTTGTGAGATAGAGCTAGCCAGTACCAGGCCAGGCAGGGGCTTCTAACCCCTCAGGCATAGGTTTGGGTACAATAATTTCATGATATATCATAGGTAATACTGGACATTTTAAACATACTTTTCAACTGATGTGACAGTTGTGTTATTACCAAATGGCAGCATAAACATTCTGTTTTTAGGAAGATTAGCAAATTAAAGCTGCCCAGCTATTTGCTGTTAAATTTAATCTGTAGAAGTATATTTTCCTTAAAACTTGTTGAAGAATGTTTTGGTTCATGAAATACTCTTTTTTTTAAATGACTAACTTAGCATTTAAAATCTTCTCCCAGTGAATGAATAAAATGTTGAGGTTTGACAAGTATTTAAGTTAAAAATTGAGTTATTCATACTAATTAATTGCACCATTAGTATTCAAAACGTTCTTTCCAAAATGCAGAAATACACTAAAATGATTTCTTCTGATCTTTTAACAGTGGATTTAAATTTTAACTGAAAATATATAATTCTGTAGACTGTGTTTCCTCCATTTGTCCTCTGCAGAATGAGTCTCACAGGTAGATTTCTGTTGCAAGTTTCCCTGCTTTGACAGTCTGACCTAGAGTCTCATCAGAGGGCCAGGTTGGAAGGGAGTTGTCAGGACAAGGCACTAGACACAAGAGACTGAGACAAGAAGCTGGGGGGACGAGGATTGTATGTGTAGCAGGACGGCTACAGCCATCTAATAGAATGTATATAATGAGCTTGTACGTGTTTACGCTTCGAGGTTCTCTTTAGATTTGTGACATTTCATAGCGTGCTTCGTGGTTACACAGCTTAGAGAGAACATTGCTTAACTGCCAGCTGCTTTGATGCTTTCCAAGTCTCAGAGATGTTAGTAGTAGAAAAGTAGCATGAATCATCTAGTCCAATCTGCTAAATTCTGAATCATATGCTGAAGTAGTGTTTTGCCTATGATAATTAAGAGTACTGTTGTACTCATTTACAATGCTGTCTTCGATGGTGTTATCCTCACTTTTGTTTTCTTTCGGAAGGTAAGTTTAAAATATCAACGATTAATGTTACGTAAGTTGAGAAGCTTTTCTAGAGAATCTTTCAAATGCTTATGATGGTTGTGACTCTTAGCTTAAGTTTTGCCTGTATACCATTGGAGATGCCTTAATTTTTTCCCTTTTTTTCCCCACAGCCGTGATTGGGTTATTATACCCCTGCATTGACAGGCATCTAGGAGAACCACATAAATTTAAAAGAGAGTGGTCCAGTGTAATGCGGTGTGTAGCCGTCTTTGTTGGTATAAATCATGCCAGCGCTGTATCCTTCCTGCTGTAATGAAATGCGTAATAACAGAGCAGCTTTTCACAAACCAAAGGTTAAACAGTCCCTCGCAACTTCACTGTTGTCAAATTGTGATATGCCCACTTAGTCATAAAAAGAATGCACGCCGCATTGTTGAAGCATCATGGGAGCACCTGTGCAATTGCAGCATGGGGTATAGCCTTTCATTTCAATCCCTATTTTTCGATATCACTCAGAACTTTGCACATTTAAAAAATTTACATGGTTTTCTTAAATTAGGTTACTTGATTACCTCCATCTAGTTTTGGTAACTAGCACTGAAACAGATACATTTTCAAAGGAATTTCTTTTCTCTCTTCATTTAAGATTTGTCAGTAAGGACATCTGGTGGCTTCAGGTGCTGGTTGGTTTTTTGTTCTGTTTTGTTTTTAATTTGAAGAATATATATGTATATAGATATTTTAAAGACTGTTATTTATTGGTTTTAATCAACACCAACAAACCACAGAAATGTTCTTAAAAGTGGCAGAGGCAGAAATAGCCAACTTAGACTGGCCAAAAGGAACTTTTTTTCCTAAGTTACATATTTTTAAAGTTTGATCATTTTGAGGATTTTGATATTTTAATTTAGTGATTAATGAGTATTTTCACAGTGTCCTGTCTAGAAGGATAAGGTAGCCTCTATTTCCCACCTCTCCTCTGCTTCTACCCCCCAGAAAAAAATGTCCACCCCCAGAACAAAAGTTTTTGCCCTCATAAGGATTTTATCCTGTCATCCTCCGTACTTCCCGCCCCGCTGACCTCCCAACTTCCCTTTGTAGAAGAGGATCTGGGAAATGCTAGTTCAGCCTTCCCTTTTCTGGAAGAAATGGCTTAGAGGATGGAGGTGGCAGGAGCCTTCTCTTTGGGGAAGAGAAGATGTGTGACTCAGGCTGCCGGAGGTTTCCTCCTGTAACTCTGCGCTGGGCTCGGGGCTGGCAGTTAGCTGGAGAGAGTGTGGGTCATGGGGCAAGGAGATTCCAGCGTCTCTAACAGCATGTATTGAGGTGTTTTGGAGAAGCTGGAGAAGAGGAACCAAGGAAAGAAGCAGGGTCCTAGATTCTGAAAGCACGTCAACCTTTCTGTTCCTAGTTGCGCTGGCTCTTGGAGATCTATGAATTTGGAAGTCCCTCAGTGGCTCTTATTATTTTGTTTCTTACCCTTTTGTCTTAAAGAGTTTCCCAACATGTTTAGTTTGGTGAAATCTTTGAGAATTAGGATTTTATAACAAACAAATCTAGTGGTTAGTAGGACTTTAAAAAGGTAGACTCATAGAATATTATATCTAGAAAAAAACTTAGAAATCCCCTAGTTCTACATTTTCTTTATAAAGATAATAAGAGAAATGAAAGCTGGAGAGGTTTGGTACTTTGCTAAGTCATACGTACTGCAAGGCTGCTCCAGAGCTGAGGCCAGACCCTGGAGATCCTGACTCGAGTCTAGGAACATTCCTTCTCCTACCCAGGAGCCCCACAAGTGTGTAAATTTGTCTCTGTCTGGTGGATTAGACCCTTCTATCCTAGACAGTTCAGGTATTTTTAAGTTGAGTAATTTAAATAACCTTTTCTGGAATTAAAAAGACTTATATATCTAATATAAATTCTTTACTTTGGTCATTCTTTTCTTCCTCTCAATGAAATCCTTAAATATAGCCATCTTAGCTATTCTGTTCATCCTTTAAGCAAAATCCAAAATGTTTACAAAATATATAACACGGACTTAATATTAGGTTACTTAGACTTTAGAAAATCACATTGTACTATTTTTAAGATGGATGTTTTACCCGTACCCCAGAAGCCTCCTTATTTTGCTTTGACTCTTAGCAAAGTTAATTTAGTCAGCAAAGATAGAACCCAGTTAATGTCAAATTCCACTCTTTACAAGAATGTTTATTGCATAGAGAAATCAGAGTGCACAAGTGTTTCTTTGGAATTTGAGGTATAATACTCACTAAAGAATAAAAGCTTTTTCAGAAAGCATACCATAGACTATAGGTCTCTTGATAAATCAAGCCTAGACAAGGACTGACCAAGAATGGCAGTCTGGGTGTTCAGGATACCCGCTGGTTGGGTAGGAGGGGGGAATGGTGGTAAACAGCAGGATGTTAAAGGAAGTGGAAAATGGTTTTATACGTATTTTTGGAACTTCCCCTCTCTTCTCTGCAGTTGCAACATGGCCGGTTTGGCAAGATATATAGTATCCTCTGGGGAGCTGTGTATAGAGCCAAGTTGTGGCCTTTGGGACATAGATAATGCCCTTTTAATGGCACTTGAAATCAATTCCTTTAGTGTAATCCTCTAGCAAAGAAATGAGAAGATTGAATTTATAAAGCTTCGTTTTGCCCAGAGATTTTGAAGTAGAAAAGGGCTGTACATTTGTGAATAGGTGCTTAAGTAGGTGACGGAAATAAAACATCATTTGAGCAAACTGTCCTATACCAGAAAGTCTCAGGCACCAAAATAGCTTGGCAGGTTGCGAGATAATGTTCACTTCAAGGCTTTATCCTCAACAAATTAAAACTAGAACAGTTGACATAATAGAAAGGGATAGTGTGTCCTTGGTACTCTTGTTTCTGAACTGCATTATTATAAAATGTGTCTGTCAGTAAATCACATAGAGAATGTGGTACCCTGTTAAATAGCTGTCGGCTCCTCTCCTCTGCAAGTTCCTGTATGATTCTCAAGTAATTCTAAACCTGTTTGAGAAGTAATATCGGTTTCCTTTTTAGCAAAAGTGTGTTCCTTTAGCAATACTTGTGTTCTGAGGCTTCTAGTTACATTGTTTTTGCAAGGAAAACATTTCTTATATAATGGATCTGATCTGATAATCGGCAATGTATATACTGTGCCGTTTTTTTGGAGAGATTAACACGTCGGTGAGATCTATTAGCGAAGTATCGTGCCCTCTGTTCGTCTTTAGTACGTATCGGAAATAGTTTTAATCCTCCCTAGTCTCGTACATTGTATTAAAAACCTGAATGCACTCCAGACTATGCAGTCTGTTCCCTTCTCAACATTAACATCTTTTATTTTAGAAAAATGAACAAGTGATATTATTTGGTTACAAATTTTAAGATGACTCTTTAACACTGATCTCAGAAAGTGGATTTTGATAACAACATACAGTTGTCTCTCACACTGGCTGCACTATCCATTGGACTGTGGTGGACTTTTGATAGATCTAGAAGTGGTTTTGGCCTCGGAATAGGAATTGCTTTCTTGGCAACTTTGGTCACTCAACTGCTAGTCTATAACGGTGTTTATCAGTAAGTATTCTTTTTGGTGCTTGTTTCCTAAAATCTCAAAATTGAGATTTTAAAATTGCATTAGCCACTTTAATCTACAGAGTAACTTATTTCCATTGTAATTATCTTAATAAGTGTCATTGTACTTCCTTTGTGAGTTGTTAAAAATATTTCTATTATTCTAGATATACATCTCCAGATTTTCTCTATGTTCGCTCTTGGTTACCGTGTATATTTTTTGCCGGAGGCATAACAATGGGAAACATCGGTCGACAGCTGGCAATGGTAAGCTCATGCTTATTTACTTACCCTCCTGTTATTGAGATGTAAGACAAGTTTTCTCCATACAGCAATGGAATAAGTCATTTGGAAGAATTTAATCACAAGTGTATTAAAAATGGAAAGAACCACTGGATAGAAAAGCTAAAATGTGTTACGGATAGGGTGATATGATTTATCCTCCAATTTTTATTAATTAATTAATTTATTTTACTAATCTATACGTTTCTGCTCCATGAAAAAGGGACAGTTTTAAAAGTGAGAAGAAGCGCTGCTTATAACTATGTTGCTACAATAAATATAAATTAGGACTGTCTCCAGCAAATCAAGATGTTTGATCATTTTAGTTAAGAAGGAAAAGGACATTGTTGATAAGCCCAGTCAGAGATGGCAAAGGTCAGGGACTGGCATTCAGATGCCACAGCAGTTCCCTGAATAAGTGCTGTCACTTTTACCATTTTAGCCAGCTGAGAGAATTGAATGTTTTACATTGTTGTCTTTTTGGTAGTCCAGCCACCCAATTATCCTAAATCCATTGGTTTACTTTATTTTGAATTATGGGTAGACATTTTTATAGCTGTCCTTTCAAAATATTGTTTTGACCAGAAGCTTTTGCTACTATAGTAGATTTTTTCCTTTCAATTTTTAAGTTATTTGAAAAAATATTATCTGAATTCACAATATTAGTCCTGTCCTTAAGTTCATGGACTTTCCTTTGCTAATATGCCTTAGTGAGCACACAAAGAAATTTATTTTGCTTCCTTTCATATTCTAGGATTGATATAAATCATATACTATTATCATTTGCTTGTAATGTAGAAATATCATTTTTTCCCTGCTTTTGGCTATGCCCCTTTCAGTTCTAGAATGTGAATTTCTTTTTTCCTTTCATAATTGTCATTTAATCCTAATAGTTGTATAACTCTCAGATTCTTTGAGGAATAAAGTGGGCATATGTTAATAAACTGTTAAGTTTAGACCTTTTTAGTTTATATGGAAATTGCTATTCAAAATAAACATTAATCTGTTAACCTTTTAACCTTTTAATTTTTACAGTATGAATGTAAAGTTATCGCAGAAAAATCTCATCAAGAATGAAGAAGGCAAAAACATACCTTTTGTACAGAAAAACAAGATGAAAAGGGCGTGTAAATGATAGCTATACCAACAAAACTTCGGACTATAAAATTGCCAGGCTGCAGTTTTCCCCTTAATTGGTGTGTGTATATATATATATACACACATATACATATATATACACACATACATATGTTACTGCAATCTGTGATTGCTTCATCTGTAAATCAAGTACAAACCTTTATGTATTTGACTTAAATAACTGTAAAATGTATATGCACTACATTAAAAAACATGTTGATTAATAGATGAAATTTTTAAATTAATTTTTTAGACATACCATATACTGTATCACAATGTTGACGTGCCAAAATATTCAGTTATCGCCACGCAGAGTATAAGGATGCTTTGAACAATTTATAAACTTACTGAAATAAAATATGAGGAAAGCCAAAAAAAAAAAAAAAAAAGCAAATGGAAAGCGGTGTATTCTCTTTTGCTTACTGTTGTGCCTTTTTATTTTTCTAATATATAGCAGTACGAGTTATGGGTGCCCTAATGTGTGGTTAGTTTCTATTTTAATGTTGTCTCGGAGAGCTTTGGGTGTTTTAATATATGATGAAAAAGAACTTCCAGGGAACATTTTCATACCTTCATTACTGGAGAGAGTCCAAAGAGTAATTTTTTGTTTTAACAAATTTTACTGGAGGTGAAACTCCCAACAGGAGAGTTTATCAGCATTAAATTGTATTGAGTCTAAATCTTTAAGGATACATATAATTAAAAGTAAGGACCATTGAAAAATTTAACTAGAGTAAATATGTTTTACAAATACAAAATGACCTTCTGGAGCGCCACAAAGTGTTAAGCGATACTAACTGTCATTTGCAGTACAGTATTCCACTGCTTTTGCACATGGAACGCATAAGAATTCCCGAACAGGGCAAAATGAAGTTTCTAACTGTCTTGGGTTCTATAATCTGTTGGGTTCTGTAAAGCGAACCGTTTGAGCTGGGCTGCTTCATATGATTGATTGTCACTGGATTGCATCCGAGGAGTGGATGGGCACATAATTTCTTATGTATCCATGTGCCCATTAGTGAACAGTTCAAGAATGTATCGTTTAAGAATGTATTGGGATGGCATATTGTGCATGTTAAAGATCCTGGTAACAGTTTTGTGCATATTTTTCCAACAACTAGAGCCTTTTGAGTGTGATTTAAACATAGTCTCAGTTAACCTTTTCCCCCAGTTTTTATTTTTGAAATTGATGGCAGTTGTCTGATACACAAGGGTGAAATCTACTTACTCTGGAGGGTTTGTGTGTGTGTGTTTGTGTGTGTGTGTGTGTGTGTGTGTAGGATTGAGTGAGGGAGAGAGTGTGTGTGTGTGTGTGTGTAGGATTGAGTGAGGGAGAGTGTGTGTGTGTGTGTGTGTGTAGGATTGAGTGAGGGTGTGTGTGTGTGCGTGTGTGTGCATGTGCTCATGCTCTCTTAATATGTCAACTAGATATTTTTCCATTTTTGATTTTAAAACCATTTCTGTTAGACTGAGATCTTGTATGCCAAACTTTAATCTGCTCTTATGTTTTAAGGCTGAAAGTGTGAAAATCCTAAGAGGATTTCCTATTGAATATATATGTACACAATCTTAACTATAGTGGTGGTAAACATACTACTGTAATTTATTATTCTATCTTCCAGATAATGTTATTCATTTAGAACAAATAAGATATATTTTTAGAATCAACTTTGTAAGCACTATAAGTCTTTAATAAGTTATAAGGTCTATGATGTGTTTACTTTGAAATTTGCTGTTTAAAGCAAGATGTATTAAATATATAATTATCATCTTGGTTAAGAGTCTTTTTTCCTTCCTTGTGGTTAATCTTAGAATTATGTTACTGAGGATTAATTTATTAAAATTAACATAGGTGGTTGAATTTATTCAGAAATAATGCAGGAAACTAAGTTTAGTGTTACAGGAATTGAATGATTATCACTTTGAGTTCTTAAATTATTTGCATATCACCTAGAAAACAAGAAGAGATATTTATGACAAAAATAAAATTGTTTTGATATTTTGATAAGTGTATAAATATATTACTTTTTTTTTTTGCAGTGAAAGTGGTAAACATCTTTTAATACTGCTATTTGGCAGTGCTTTCTGGCTTTTATTATTTAAAGTTTTAAAAATTGAATAGTTGAAAACTGAAACTTAAATTCTATGAAAGCACAGGCAAATAATTAAAATTAGCTAGCAAGAACCCTGGTAATACTTTTGTTATAATCTTCATTTGTTTGCACTGAACTGTTTTACCTTCATTAAGGTCTTTGGAACCTCTCAGTGGGGCCTCTGCTTCACACATGTTTTCTAAGTGGAATCCAGACTTGGTCAATATCATTAAATACTTCTCTAATCTTTCGGCTCACTTACCTGCATAATGACATATATTCTTCGTAAGGTAATTCTTCCAGTGATGGTCTGTGAACAGTAGAGTCTTAGCTTTGTGTGTCTGAAAAAGTCTGTTTCATTCTTGAAGAACAATTTAGCAGGCCATAGAATTCTAGGTTCACAATTTCCCCCCTAATCCCACCACTTTGAAGATTTTTTTAACTTGTTGTCTTCTGTCATCTAATGTTGCAGACAACAAGTCTGCTATTAGTGTAATTTTCTTTCCTTTGTAGATAATCTGTCTTTTCTCTCCAGGAGCTTTTTCATGATTTTCCCTTTATCTTCGAGGTTAGTTTCACTTTTACTTGTTTAGTTTTAAAATTTGTTTTTATTTTTCTTGCTTAGTATTCAATATGCACTTTCAGTCTGTGGGCTCACGTCTGGAAAATTTTAAAATCTGGCTGCATATTGGAGTCCTGTGGAGTCTTGTAAAAATATGCTGATGCCTGTATCCCACTCCCAGAGACTCTAATATCATTGACCTGAGATGTGCTCTGAGCATTAGGAGTTTCATAAGTTCCCCAGGTGATTCTAATGTGCAGCCCAGGTTGACTCTCACAGGTATAGATACATGTAATATAAGGTGGAGGGTCCAGGTGAGAGAGATGTCATGACTTTGGAAATGAAGAGTGAGGGACACACTGAGATACATTTTGGATTAAATTATCTGAACTTGGTGACTTGGGTATAAAGGTCAAGGAAGAGGAAATGTGAAAGGTGACTTAATTTTTCTTTCTTGGAAAACTAAGTGGATGGTATTTCTGTCAACCAAAAAAGGAAAGCAGAGAAGTAGGTGAATAGAAGTTTGATTTGATATGTTGAGGCTGAGGTATGTAGGAGGCCTCTGGTAAAGATGGCTATAAGCAGTGGGATATTTGAACCTGGGTTATTGGGTGTAATGAGGGAGTCATCAGCATATGACACTAATAAATGCAGCTGTGGGGGTGGATGAGGTCACCTAGGGAGCATGTTATAGTGAAAAGGAAGAGATCTGAGGCACACTGGCCTGTTGGCAGAGAAGCTGGTGAAGGAGATAAAGGGGGTACATTCAGAAGTAGGAGGAAAAACAAGAGAGTGATGTGGAAGCCAAAATAGGAGGGGGTTTCAGGCAGAGGGTAACGGGTAGGATGAAGTACAGTTGGAGGGAATAACTGACTTTAGAAGTACAGGTGATGATATCTGACTGTTTTATGTTGAAAAAATGTTTTTTCTAACCTATTTTATCTTACCATTTAAAGTATATCATTGCATACAAAACATGTTTGAGAAAAGCCTGATCATGTATTGTCATTTATTACTAGTAAGGGGAGCTGGGGACAGCTAGAGAACTTTGAAAGAATAGTGGAGATTTGGGCCGTATCTTTGAAGAACGGGCCCAGGAACTGACTAGAGGCGAAGAAAGAATTTTCAGAGAGTTTTGAGACCATCCAGGACCCAGGTGAGGCTGGAGATCACATGTTTGCAGTGGAGTCAGTTAACATGGTGGTGCAGTGTTTAAATGGGCTCAGTAGCCCAGGGGCTAGGCCACTCGTGATGGAGTAGATTGAGTCTAGTGGGGAGTTCATCGGCAGACGTGGCACAAGCCTTTGTGGAAGATTAAAGCAGGCTCCTAATGCAAGGTCAAGAGATTTATCGTGGGATCCAGGCAAATTGGGGAAGGAAGTTGAATCAGCAGTGCTAACCTGACTGCATGGGAGAACAGTGTGAGGTGAAAGGTCAGCAAGTCTAAGGAGGCCAAAACCCTGTTTGATGGGAAGGGTGATCGGCTTGGGGTTTGTAGTCAGGGAGGGATTTAATGGCTCACTTCCAGATCTCGAGGTCCAGGGTGTGATCTGAACACCTGTGTTTCCATGGTTTACAGAAGTGGCTGGAGATCTGAGGCCTGGGTGACCAGCTGTTAGTACCAGTATGGACGGTACTAGAATGGTCGCAGAGGCTGGGTGGAAAGGAAGGTCTCCTCTGTGGGCTCATGACCATTAGAGTGAAACACTTATCCAGATGCCTTGATTGTACTGGAATTCTAATCGGAGTCCCCTCCCCCCTTGTATGTAATTATGTTGAGTTGTTTCCTCGTCCTCGGTGCTCTGAAACTTCACACGATGTTTAGGAGTATGTCTTCTACTAGTCCTGTTCAATCAGAGACATCATCTCTTTAATCCTGGGCAATTTTTTTTCTGTCTTTGCTGTTATTATTCCTTTGTTCACCTTCTCTGTTCTAAAATTCCTCTATTTGGGAGATCTTGGACCTTTTGTTCCTGTTTTCTATATATCCCTTAGCTTTTCTCTGTTGTGCTACATTCTAGAAGAACTACTTAACTGGATCTTCCAGCTCTTCAGCTGTACCCATTCAGCATTCAGCCCATCAGCTGAACTTTTAATTTCAGTGATGACAATTTTAATTTCCAGGATCTCTATTTGTGTGTGTGTGTATGTGTGGCAGTGTGTGGTCATTCTTGTATTTTCTGAGGATACTAATTAATCTTCTAAAGTTCTAAACTCTTCTAAAGATCCGTGGCAGGGGAGGTCAGGATGAACCTGTGCCAGTCTGTCTCTGGGTGTGAGCGCCCCTTGGTCTGCCTTGGGCACACTCCCAGGCCCCTCTGAACTTAGTGTTCACACCGCTTGCATCTGGGGGCAGATACTGTGCTGTCTGTCTCTGCCCGGTCCAAGGCAGCGAGTAGAAGTATGGAGGGGTTGACCAGACGGCTGCTTCTGCAGGAGCCTGCTCTAACCCATGACGTCTGTTGCCCTTGGTATTTCTGGCTCCAGGCATTAGCCACCTATGAGCTTTGAATGTCCCTAGTTTTCATTTTTAGCAAATCCTTTCCTTGAGTGAGCTGTGGTTTCTTTCCACTATCTTCTCTCAATTGTTCTCTTGCTTTCAGGGATTCCTTGTAGTGGCTGGTCCATGGAGGATACTTCTCCTTATCTGGCAGTATACTTACAGATTCCTTTACCTTTTAAAAATCTTTTGTTGTTGTTTCTATGGATTTGGGATAGGAGGGAAGAGCTACAGCTTGACTAGTCTGCCGCCCTGATTCAATCTTCCCCACCATTTTTTATACTGTAAAATCTTGCCATTGGCCTGATCATTTGTCTTTACATTTCAAAAATTCAATTTAGTTGGGAGCTGAGATAAATAGGTTTAAGTCAGTGGTTTCCTACTTGGTCTCAATAAAAATTGGGGTATGGAGATTTTTTTTTTTTGCCTTCGAAATACATTTAGTTCATTGAGATCATTGTGCCAGGAAGTGTAAATATCCTAGTATCTGTTCCTTTATGCCTTGCTTCTTTTTATCACTGATGAAATCTGTGAAACCTGTCATCCTTCTTTGCGATTTACAAGACAGACTTTTGCAGGGTATGTCAACTGTTCTGAAGACAATGTTGTTAAGGATCAGACAGATAACGATGCGCATGTGAGAGACTGGGCTATTGATGAGCCTCGTGTGGAAACTGATTGCCATATATGGGCAATTTTTCCCTTTCACCGTTGCTCTGGCTGAGGTGTCTATAAGGAGTTTCATGAACAAGGGACGGTTTTGATTCTAAATCAAAATTCTGTGCTGGCACAACTGTGTTTTATTCTGCTTTGTCACGGCAGGATTTGTAACTGCTAATAGTTCTGTGGCTTCCCCGAAGGTGGGCTTTAAAAGTAATGGGCACTTAGGAAACGTATTTCCATTTAAAATAATTTTTTTTTTTATTACTGTTCTGAAACTAATAAATTCACTCAGTACTACTGTGTTTCCACGAGTTTGTTCAGTTCGCGAGATTTTGTCTCTCTTAGAAACGTGTTTTGAGTAACTTGTACAGAATGTGATCGTGGACCAATTCATTGTGATGTGCAATTGAGTAGACAAAAGAAAGAAAGAGCCCAACTGCGGGATCTGTTTGTTTTAGAAGAAAAGTTTCTAAAATGCATTCCCTGGGAATTTCTGCCATTGCATGAAAGTCATTTCTATTCCCTTTATAGTCATCACATGGTACTCCTAGATCTGGGAATGTCTGCTCAACTAAGTTATGACGGTGACAGTTCTGTTTTGAAACAGTTCCTTCTGCCTTCACAAAAACTTGAAATTTTGCAGCAGGACATTACAGGAGGACAGACCGCTGCCCCATCATCTTAGGATCAGCTGGAGGCAGCTGCTGTGCTCGGTCCCCACACACTGGACTTCGGAAGCCTGCACACTGACAAACTGAAGATGAAGTTTAAAGATGTTTGTAAAGACAAATCTCTGTGGAATTTTCTATGCCTCAGACCTAGTGTGGGTCAATATCATGCCTGTCCGAGAGAGAAAGCGGGTCAGGATATGTTGAAGCAAGTCTTCTAGAGTATATGTAAAATTCATAATAAACTTGAGTCAGATTCAACTTTTTTTTTCCCCAGAAAAAGTAAATTAGTGATTCTTAAATCTTTGTTAGGATTAGTCCTGGTCCTGTAGCCCCAGCTGCCTGCAAGGGGGCTGGGATGTGCAATCCCTCCCCTGACAGGAGAACCAAATATAGGTGATCATTGGTAACGTCCACCTGAGTTGGTTTAAAGTATTTTGTAGCACTCTCTTCCCACTAGAATATTTCTCTTCGTAAGTGATTCATAGTGAACACAGTTATAAGGAAATGAAAATTCTTTTGGTGGTAAAATTAAAATTATAGCCTTTAAAATACATAAAATATAAACTTTGTATCCAAGTCCTGGAAGGGTGGGGAAGAAGGAAGGAGTCCACTTTTGTCTTTTCCTGTCATCCGAAAGGGAGGGGGTGAGGGGGAGGGAATGAATCAAGTGTTTCCTTAGTGCTTCCTGCAAATGTCCCTACCACACAGGTAAGGATCCTTTTAAAGCAGCCAACATCCATGTTTTTCTGAATGGCGGAGCAGCATTTCAAACTCTGGTCTAACTCCGCTCCAACAGTCAAGGATTCTCACCACCACATGCTATTGTCCCTACAAGTCCCTGCAAACTATTTTGCATGTGCATTTCCAGCAGATTTCCCAGACCATCACTAAGTGGCTTGGCACCGAGGCATCTCTGACACGAATGTGACCTTGACTTCATAGACGTGTGATTCATATGCTGCTTCACTCTGGGATCCGGCTTCTCTAGGAAGTTAACATAAGCATACTTAGAGAGTCTGACGACTTTAGCCCTCAGGGAATGCCTGGACTTGAACCTGAGGGCTCTCTTGATAGCAGACATCCTACCTCAGCCTCCACAGACACAGTCCCATATGGAAATCTGACAGCGTAGAAAGGAGATAAAATTTTTAACAGGTTTTGACTTCTGACCTTTTAAAAAGTTCAGTCTGAGAGAAGTCTGTGTGAATTATTGTGCTGGCCGGTCTAGCTTTTGATATGCCCACAGTACGTAAGTACTGGCCTGGTGGCATCCATGCACGCGAGCTGTATAGACGGTAAGTTCTATTAGAGTAGGAAGAGGATATTTACACGGTGGCCCGGGAAAGGCATCTGGAAGGCAGGGGCACAGGTACTGACGGGTCAGGCCAGCTCGAGCAGGGGAGGACAGTTCTCTTGGGCATGGGATGGACAGGAACACCCCATGGACAGACAGGCGGATGTTCTCTGAAGACCCCAAAGTCCAGTCTAGAGGTGGTGAAGACTGCAGCTTGAGGAAGTGGTGGGAGGACGGACTTCAAACATGGCTTCATTTCACTCTGGGGGGTTTAAGTGGTTCCCAAAGAGCCTACCAGCAGGACGTGCTCTGCCCAGGCAGGGCCCCCAGCTGCCCACGGGGTTACCTGTGGGAGCCCTGCGTGTTGAGGCTACCCCGTCTAGCACAGCTCAGAGCATTCCCATCGTCGTTAGACTTTTACTGAAAAAGAACATCCTGTGGCTGATCAAGGCGCGATCCTGAGGTTGAGCAGAGTCAGGAAAGAGCCTTGGGAAATGAACAAACTCAGGCTTGATTTGTGTCACCCAAGGAGTTACTTACAGACTGGGACCCTGGGCAAGTCCCCCAAGCTCTTGAAACTTCAGTTTTTCATCTATAAAATGGAGATACACTCCCACCTTTCTTGGAGGGCCATTAACATGAAATGCAGTAATATGTAAACAGGCGTCCAGTGAAATAGTAGTTCTTCTTTCCCTCCTGTCTATTCATTTCAAAGTATGGGTGCTGTACTGCTCCAGCACGTTGGTACCCCCTCTGCATCAGGATGACTTCCCTAGTGTTTTTTATCAAAATGGAAGGGAGCAGAATGCAGGAATCTACTACGCCGATGACCACCGTCCACAGCTTCCCTCACCAGGTTAGTCAACGGCGAGCAGGTTCCTATCCTAAGGAAGCAGGACAGAACACTGGCTGGTCGTTGTTATGCTGAGTAATTGTTCGGCTGGAGGTTTGGCCAGGTTAGGCTGGGGTGTCATTCAGGGCGGGAAGCTCAGGTGAGATGCTGCAGGGTGGCAAGAGGACACCAGAGGGAAGGAAGGATATGGGAAATAGTAGATAGGTCTTGTCAGCATCTTATTTTTGCCTAGGGATGATGGCTCTGTCCGCATACTTTATAGTGTCACCACTGTGAGAGTGCACTTTCCCATAGAAGGAGTTACATTTTAATTAGCCACACGGCACCTGATTTCTAACCTATCAGCCCTTTTCTCCAGGCCTCATCTCTTCGGATTATTTTTGCCCATGTCCGCCACTTGCCTACGCCTTTCATGTGTATCAGAAAGAAACCACCAAGCACCCTGGAAATCCTATTACCAGACCTCAGGATATTAATTGTCGCGTTCTCCCCCATGGTTACACAAGTGCTGAAGAAGTGGTTCTCTTTCAATAGTGTCTTGTCAAAACGCCAGGCACAGTTTGTTTTTGACATTTGCTGCTACCGTTAAATAATAGTCTTGCTTCTGTCATAGCTAATGTTGACTTGAAGGCATTTGGAGGGCATTTCTCAACTCCAGCCTTAACAGTGAGACCTGAGTCTTGACAGATATTTTTCTTGTTTGCCCAGGGCAACTGAATGTAACGGGTTGCAACCTTTGCTTTTCTAAGCTCAAGAAAATTTCAGATGAGCACACACCACTTAAAACTTTAGATCTCATTGTGCACACGTGCATGTACTCACAGCCATGAACACCTACACACACATACAAGTTGGAGTTCCTGAAGTTTTGCCATCCTGGGAATGACATTTACATCAATTAAATAGTATCCCATTTTAAGACCCCTTAAATCCTGGCTGTGCTGCCTTGGTAAACCTTTATCTGTTCGAATGTCATACTTAATTACAGATCTCTTTAAAATCAGTAAGCAGGTTTATTGTTTCTGTATTGGCAATGGAGTAAGCCCCGAGCAGCAAGCACTGTGTACCATCTGTCAAAGAGAATCTGAGCTCTTCATACACAACACTTACTTTCTTCTGTCCATTCGAAATTTAATTTATGGGACTTTTTCCCACTTTTGTGCAGAAGCGTCTTTTGAATTTTTCCTCCAGTGTCTTATAGAGCAATGTGTAGAGATCGCCTTCTAATGGGATCGTAATTTCTGAAATGTTCACCATTTATGAGGTAATAGAGAGGAGAGTAAGAAAAAAAAATTGGGCAGAGCAAGTGAGAACTGTGCAAGAATTCTGTGGAATTGTGTAGGAGTTGGCATCGCTTGTATGTGAAGGGGCCAAGAAATGCACAGTTGGTTTCAAAATAAATACCAAAGGAATGGTTAATTAGACAAGTCTGTTTTGCAGTTTCAGAAAAAAAGAAGTACAGCAGTCATTAGGATTTCCAGTAACTAAGGCATCTTGGGTTTAGAGCTTTGCATGTGGAGCAGTAGATTGTAAATCTAATGGATAAGCGTCCACCATGTCCTGCTACGTGCTTTTCTTTCACTACACCTGTGTCACAAAATTCCTCTTCAAATTTTGAGAAATACTTTTAGAGATTTCCAAAATTACAAAATCTGAGCATACGAATTATTGTAACTGTCATCTCTCACTCTCTCTCTCTCTTTCCTTTTATCCTGATATTTGTTTGGGAGACTAGTTTTAGATGGCAGCATTGTTTTTTGAGAGGAATATGAATTCATTTAAAATCGAGGTGTGATTATCTCATGACGATTCATATATATCACACAGCAACTTAACTGAATTATAAGATTCCCAGAAAAGAATGGCAGAGCTGGAAGAGACTCTAAAATTCATCCTGGGCAGCACAATCTTGTCATTTTACAAACGCAAAGGCAAAACTCACATCGGTTAAGTGCTTGTCCCTGGTCACAGAGCCAATTAGTGGCAGAATGAGACATTTCAGTAGCTTTAACAGGGCATTAACATTTCAATTCATGAAAAATGTAGATTTAATTTTATAACTCTGCAAGATTTATGACAACGCTGACAACTGGTAGAAAAGGGACACTCATGAATTATGAATGTTTCTATTTGAAGGACAATTATTTGTTACCTTAAGTAAGAGCTGGTACATAATAACATTGAGAATCTATTATATGCTTTACATATACCACCTCATTTAATTACCCCGTTAAAACTATGATGCAAATATTATTATCTATAATATAATATGAAGAAACAAAGGCTTACTTACAAAGATCATACATAATCTGCCAACATCACGCAAGTAGATGCTAAGCTGGGGGAGATCCCAAGCCCTCCTTCTTCCCAGGCTGGAAGACACAGATCTTTATTGCCCGTGATGTCAGCACAGGAATATGTGGAACCTGATTTATTTCTATGAAATGTTAGAGGTAGGACTAAAACACATATGGGAAAGTCATGTCCTTACCCTTCCTAAACAACTTTAAATTTCAGTCGGAGCAATGACCAATTTCAGTGGCAGCATTCTTGGCTAAGAAATGGGTTCAGAGCCTGAGATTTATTATTTTGTGATGAAATAAATTGGATATCTTGAAAGAAGAGGTGTGGGGAAAGATTATTTGCATCATGACTTATTAGAGGTATTTTTAAATCAAAGAATTGGGTTAAATAGTCTCATAATGAAGAAACAGGATGTAAAACATTTCTTACCAGATACATTTTCATCTATGGCTTAAATTGGAACTTCTAAGTCACTCCAGTGTCTTTGATATTAAAATTAACGTTGGAATACTGAAAAAATTTTAAATATTGTTGGCATGTCCATAGGAGAATAACAAGGAAATGGACATTTAAAAAATTTCCATTAGACTTGCATGTGAAAAAAAAAAAATACAAGCATCATTTAAGAAGTTGAAAGTGATTTCTGTAGACTATCCCTTTTACTTTTTTAAAAAAAGGAATGCTGAACTTTATTTGATTCTATTTTTTAAAACATCTTTATTGGAGTATAATTGCTTTACAATGGTGTGTTAGTTTCTGCTTTATAACAAAGTGAATCAGCTATACATATACATATATCCCCATATCTCCTCCCTCCCACCCTCCCTATCCCACCCCTCTAGGTGGTCACAAAGCACAGAGCTGACCTCCCTGTGCTATGCGGCTGCTTCCCACTACCTATTTTACATTTGGTAGTATTTATAAGTCCATGCCACTCTCTCACTTCGTCCCAGCTTACCCTTCCCACTCTCCATGTCCTCACGTCCATTCTCTACATCTGTGTCTTTATTTCTATCCCGGCCCTAGGTTCTTCAGGACTATATATATATATATATATATATATATATATATATATATATATATATATTTTTTTTTTTTTTTTAGATTCCATGTATATGTGTTAGCATACGGTATTTGTTTTTCTCTTTCTGACTTACTTCACTCTGTATGACAGACTCTAAGTCCATCCACCTCGCTACAAATAACTCAATTTTGTTTCTTTTTATGGCTGAGTAATATTCCATTGTATATATGTGACACATCTTCTTTATCCATTCTTCTGTCGATGGACACTTAGGTTGCTTCCATGTCCTGGCGATTGTAAATAGAGCTGCAATGAACATTTTGGTACATGACTCTTTTTGAATTATGGTTCTCTCAGAGTATATGCCCAGTAGTGGGATTGCTGGGTCGTATAGTAGTTCTATTTTTAGTTTTTAAG
This sequence comes from Balaenoptera acutorostrata, assembly GCF_949987535.1. Lineage (NCBI taxonomy): Eukaryota > Metazoa > Chordata > Mammalia > Artiodactyla > Balaenopteridae > Balaenoptera > Balaenoptera acutorostrata. The sequence continues at coordinate 300,166 of NW_026646023.1, forward strand.
GAAACTCCATACTGTTCTCCATAGTGGCTGTGTCAATTTACATTCCCACCAGCAGTGCAAGAGTGTTCCCTTTTCTCCACACTCTCTCCAGCATTAATTGTTTGTAGATTTTTTGATGACGCCATTCTGACTGGTGTGAGATGATATTTCATGGTAGTTTTGATTTGCATTTTTCGAATGATTAATGATGTTGAGCATTCTTTCAAGTGTTTGTTTGTTGGCAATCTGTATATCTTCCTTGGAGAAATGTCTATTTAGGTCTTCTGTCCATTTTTGGATTGGGTTGTTTGTTTTTTTGATATGGAGCTGCATGAGCTGCTTGTAAATTTTGGAGATTAAACCTTTGTCAGTTGCTTCATTTGCAAATATTTTGTCCCATTCTGAGGGTGGTCTTTTCATCTTATTTATGTTTTACTTTGCTGTGAAAGAGCTTTTCAGTTTCATTAGGTCCCATTTGTTTACTTTTGTTTTTATTTCCATTTCTCTAGGAGGTGGGTCAAAAAGGATCTTGCTGCGATTTATGTCATAGAGTGTTCTGCCTATGTTTTCCTCTAAGAGTTTGATAGTGTCTGGCCTTACAATTAGGTCTTTGATGCATTTGAAGTTTATTTTTGTGTATGGCGTTAGGGAGTGTTCTAATTTCATTCTTTTACATGTAGCTGTCCAGTTTACCCAGGACCACTTACTGAAGAGACTGTCTTTTCTCCATTGTATAGTCTTGCCTCCTTTATCAAAAATAAGGTGACCATATGTGTGTGGGTTTATCTCTGGGCTTTTTATCCTGTTCCATTGATCTATATTTCTGTTTTTGTGCCAGTACCATATTGTCTTGATTACTGTAGCTTTGTATTATAGTCTGAAGTCCGGGAGCCTGATGCCTCCAGCTCCGTTTTTCTTTCTCAAGTTTGTTGTGGCTGTTTGGGGTCTTTTGTGTTTCCATACAAATAGTGAAATATTTTGTTCTAGTTCTGTGAAAAATGCCATTGGTAGTTTGATAAGGATTGCACTGAATCTGTAGATTGCTTTGGGTAGTATAGTCATTTTCACAATGTTGATTCTTCCAATACAAGAACATGGTATATCTCTCCATCTGTTTGTATCATCTTTAATTTCTTTCATCAGTGTTGTATAGTTTTCTGCATACAGGTTTTTGTCTCCTTAGGTAGGTTTATTCCTAGGTATTTTATTCTTTTTGTTGCAATGGTAAATGGGAGTGTTTCCTTAATTTCTGTTTCAGATTTTTCATCATTAGTGTATAAGAATGCAAGAGATTTCTGTGCATTAACTTTGTATCCTGCTACTTTACCAAATTTTTTGATTAGCTCTAGTAGTTTTCTGGTAGCATCTTTAAGATTCCCTATGTGTAGTATCATGTCATCTGCAAACAGTGACAGCTTTACTTCTTTTCTGATTTGCATTCCTATTATTTCTTTTTCTTCTCTGATTGCTGTGGCTAAAACTTTCAAAACTATGTTGAATAATAGTGGTTAGAGTGGACAACCTTGTCTTGCTCCTGATCTTAGAGAAAATGGTTTCAGCTTTTCACCATTGGAAATGATGTTCACTGTAGGTTTGTCATATATGGACTTTACTCTGTTGAGGTAAGTTTCCTATATGCCTGCTTTCTGGAGGGTTTTTATCATAAATGGGTGTTGAATTTTCTCAAAAGCTTTTTCTGCATCTATTGAGAGGATCATATGGTTTTTCTCCTTCAATTTGTTAATATGGTTTATCACATTGATTGATTTGTGTATATTGAAGAGTCCTTGCATTCCTGGGATAAACCCCACTTGATCATGGTGTATGATCCTTTAAATGTGCTGTTGGATTCTGTTGCTAGTACTTTGTTGAGGATTTTTGCATCTATGTTCATCAGTGTTATTGGCCTGTAGTTTTCTTTCTTTGTGACATCTTTGTCGGGTTTTGGTATCAGGGTGATGGTGGCCTCGTAGAATGAGTTTGGAAGTGTTCCTTCCTCTGCTGTATTTTGGAAGAGTTTGAGAAGGACAGGTGTTAGCTCTTCTCTAAATGTTTGATAGATTCCGCCTGTGAAGCCATCTGTCCTGGGCTTTTGTTTGTTGGAAGGTTTTTAATCACAGTCTCAATTTCAGTGCTTGTGATTGGTCTGTTTATATTTTCTATTTCTTCCTGGTTCAGTCTCAGAAAGTTGTGCTTTTCTAAGAATTTGTCCATTTCTTCCAGGTTGTCCATTTTATTGGGATACAGTTGCTTGTAGTAATCTCTCATGATCCTTTGTATTTCTGCAGTGTCAGTTGTTGCTTCTCCTGTTTAATTTCTAATTCTATTGATTTGAGTCTTCTCCCTTATTTTCTTGATGAGTCTGGCTAATGGTTTATTAATTTTGTTTATCTTCTCAAAGAACCAGCTTTTAATTTTATTGATCTTTGCCATTGTTTCCTTCATTTCTTTTTCATGTATTTCTGATCTGCTCTTAATGATTTCTTTCCTTCTGCTAACTTTAGGGGTGTTTTTGTTCTTCTTTCTCTAATTGCTTTAGGTGCAAGGTTAGCTTGTTTATTTGAGGTGTTTCTTGTTTCTTGAGGTAGGATTGTATTGCTATAAACTTCCCTCTTAGAACTGCTTTTGCTGCTTCCCGTAGGTTTTGGGTGGTCGTGTTTTCATTGTCATTTGTTTCTAGGTTGTTTTTTTAAAAAATTTATTTATTTATTTTTGGCTGTGTTGGGTCTTCGTTTCTGTGCGAGGGCTTTCTCTAGTTGCGGCGAGCGGGAGCCACTCGGGTTTGTTTGTTAGGTCTTTTGTTTTTGGGTTTGTTATTGTAGGTCTTTTCCTTCTCTTGTGTTTCCTGCCCAAAGAAGTTCCTTTAGCATTTGTTGTAAAGCTGGTTTGGTGGTGCTGAATTCTCTTAGCTTTTGCTTGTCTGTAAAGGTTTTAATTTCTCTGTAGAATCTGAATGAGATCCTTGCTGGGTAGAGCAATCTTGGTTGTAGGTTTTTTCCTTTCGTCACTTTAAATATGTCCTGCCACTCCCTTCTGGCTTGCAGAGTTTCTGCTGAAAGATCAGCTGTTAACTTTATGGGGATTCCCTTGTATGTTATTTGTTGTTTTCCCCTTGCTGCTTTTAATATTTCTTCTTTGTATTTAATTATTGATAGTTTGATTAATATGTGTCTTGGTTTGTTTCTTCTTGTATTTATCCTGTATGGGACTCTGTGCTTCCTGGACTTGATTGACTATTTCTTTTCCCATATTAGGGAAGTTTTCTACTATAATCTCTTCAAATATTTTCTCAGTCCCTTTCTTTTTCTCTTCTTTTTCTGGGACCCTTATAATTCGAATGTTGGTGCATTTAATGTTGCCCCCCTGGTCTCTAAGACTGTCCTGAATTCTTTTCATTGTTTTTTCTTTATTCTGCTCTGCAGTAGTTATTTCCACTCTTTTATCTTCCAGGTCACTTATCCGTTCTTCTGCCTTAGTTATTCTGCTATTGATTCCATCTAGAGAATTTTTAATTTCATTTATTGTGTTGTTCATCATTTTTTATTTAGTTGCTCTTTAGTTCTTCTAGGTCCTTGTTAAACGTTTCTTGTATTCTATTTCCAAGATTTTGGATCATCTTTACTATCATTATTCTGTATTCTTTTTCAGGTAGACTGCCTATTTCCTATTCATTTGTTTGCTCTGGTGGGTTTTTACCTTGGTCCTTCATCTGCTGTGTGTTTCTCTGCCTTCTCATTTTGCTTAACCTACTGTGTTTGGGGTCTCCTTTTAGCAGGATGCAGGTTCATAGTTCTCATTGTTTTTGGTGTCAGCCCCCAGGGGCTAAGGTTTGTTCAGTGGGTTGTGTAGGCTTCCTGATGGAGGGGACTTGTGCCTGTGTTCTGGTGGATGAAGCTGGATCTTGTCTTTCTGTTGGGCAGAACTGTGTCCGGTGGTGTGTTTTGGGGTGTGTGTTACCTTATTAAGGTTTTAGGCAGCCTTTGTGCTAATGGGTGGTGTTGTGTTCTTGTCCTGCTAGTTGTTTGGCATAGGGTGTCCAGCACTGGAGCTTGCTGGTCGTTGAGTGGATCTGGGTTTTAGCATTGAGATGGAAATCTCTGGGAGAGCTTTTGCCATTTGATATTACATGGAGCTGGGAGGTGTCTGGTGGACAAATGTCCTGAACTCAGCTCTCCCAACTCAGAGGCACAGGCCTGACAGCTGGCTGGAGCACCAAGACCCTGTCAGCCACACAGCTCAGCAGATAAGGGACAAAAGAAGAAAGAAAGAAAAAATAAAATAAAATAAAAAAGTTATTAAAATAAGAAATAGAAAATAATTATTACAAATAAAAAAATTAAAAAGTAATAAAAAAAAGAAAGAAAGAAAGAAGGGAGCAACGAAACTAAAAAACAAATCTACCCATGAAAATAAACTCTAAATACTAAACTAAGATAAACATAAAGCCAGGAACAAATTAAATGCGGAAAGGAAACCCCAAGTCTACAGTTGCTCCCAAAGTCCACAGTTGCTCCCAAAGTCCACCTCCTCAATTTGGGATGATTCCTTGTCTATTCAGGTATTCCACAGATGCAGGTACATCAAGTTTTTTGTGGAGCTTTAATCCGCTGCTTCTGAGGCTGCTGGGAGAGATTTCCCCTTCTCTTCCCTGTTCGCACAGCTCCCGGGTTCAGCTTTGGATTTGGCCCCGCCTCTGCGTGTAGGTCGCCTGAGGGCGTCTGTTCTTTGCTGAGACAGGACGGGGTTAAAGGAGCAGCTGCTTCGGGGGCTCTGGCTCACTCAGGCCGGGGGGAGGGAGCGGTGCGGAGGAGGCGGGGCGAGCCTGCAGCGTCAGAGGCCGGCGTGACGTTGCAGCAGCCCGAGGCGCGCAGTGCGTTCTCCCGGGGATGTTGTCCCCAGATCACGGGACCCTGGCAGCGGCGAGCTGCACCGGCTCCCGGGAGGGGCGGTGTGGAGAGTGACCTGTGCTCGCATACAGGCTTCTTGGTGGCGGCGGCAGCAGCCTTAGCACTTCATGCCCGTCTCTGGGGTCCGCGCTGTTAGCCGCGGCTCGCGCCCTTCTCTGGAGCTCGTTTAGGCAGCGCTCTGAATCCCCTCTCCTCGCGCACCAGGAAACAAAGAGGTAAGAAAAAGTCTCTTGCCTCTTCGGCAGCTGCAGACTTTTTCCCGGACTCCCTCCCGGCTAGCTGTGGTGCGCTAACCCCTTCAGGCTGTGTTCACGCCGCCAGCCCCAGTCCTCTCCCTGCGATCCGACCGCAGCCCGAGCCTCAGCTCCCAGCTCCGCCCGCCCCGGCGGCTAAGCAGACAAGCCTCTCGGGCTGGTGAGTGCTGCTCGGCGCCGAGCCTCTGTGCGGGAACCTCTCCGCTTTGCCCTCCGCACCCCTGTGGCTGCGCTCTCCTCCGTGGCTCCGAAGCTTCCCCCCTCCGCCCCCCGCAGTCTCCGCCCGCGAAGGGGCTCCTAGTGTGTGGAAACCTTTCCTCCTTCACGGCTCCCTCCCAGAGGTGCAGGTCTCGTCCCTATTCTTTTGTCTCTGTTATTTCTTTTTTCTTTTGCCCTACCCAAGTACGTGGGGAGTTTCTTGCCTTTTGGGAGGTCTGACGTCTTCTGCCAGAGTTCAGTGGGTGTTCTATGGGAGCAGTTCCACGTGTAGATGTATTTCTGATGTATCTGTGGGGAGGAAGGTGATCTCCGTGTCTTACTCTTGCGCCATCTTGAAGGTCTCCGGAATGCTGTTCAATCGAAGGCGACATGGGTGTGCCTCAGAGTCCGGTATTTTTTCCATCTATCCCTTATATTTTGACATTCATGACTTTAATGAAGATAGGATAGAAAAAATAAGATTAGGCTAATTATGAGATCAAGGCCCTTAATTAATAAATATAAATGCAAGAGGTTAATAACTTCCTCTCCCTTTGCCTCACCTTTAGCTCTGAAAAGGGTTGTCCCACACGCCACAGTAAACTCCACTCCTTCCTGAGCATGCCCCCGCCCTTCCTAGTGAGTCCAATCCGGAAACTAGAGCCATAAGGTCAGGTCAGGAATGGGGTTGGCTCAGTGGAATCTGGGGCTTTTGGCTACAGCAGTTGGGACCTTTGGGAATATGCATGACAGAACACCTGGTTCAAAATGACATAAGCAAGAAAGAAAGTTATTGAAACTAACAGGCAGGACTGGCTTCATGTGTAGCCAGGATTTAGGTTTCAAAAAGTGCCATCAGGGCACAACTTCTTTCCATCCTTCTCTGTATCTGCTGTGTTGGCCGTAAGCTGGGGCTTTATGAGGCTGGATGGTGTTGGCAGCTCCAGCCTCAAGTCCTTCCCCTTGCATGTCCTGTCTCTCAGGAACCTCTGCTAAAGTCTCATAGAAGCTTACTGGCTCTGGTCAGGTCAGGTGTCCCTTGCCACACCAATCCCCATGGATTGGTTCTGCACAGACACAATGTGATATTGATATCGCCAAGGGTTCTTGGCCTTTGTCAATCCATAGAAATTAATAAGAGGCCAGAAAAGAAATTGAGGCAAGGCTTTATTGGGGTTCCTGCTGCAGCAGCAGGGAGCAAAAACAAGTAACAGATTCCCTTGCTTGCTCCCTGAGGGGCAGTGAGCTGGTTCCTTATATGGGGTGAGGGTAGGGGTGTGTTCAGAAGTCAGGCGGAGGGGTGGCTTAGGTGGTCTGCCCACCCCTTTGGTGGTGTTGAGTACAGAGGGCATGCTCAGTACCCTGCTTTTGCTCCCAACACCCTGTTTTTTGCTCCTGGCTCTTCAGAAGTGGCAGTTGGACTTTTTTGGTCTTTTTGTGTCTTGTCCAGAATTTGCCCCTACTACGCATGCACACAGTTATTTTTTGTCCTTTATAGTTTTGTTGTTTGTTTGTTCGTTTGTTTTTGTTGTTGCTTGAGTAGACATGTGTCCAGGTGCAAGCATTGCAGCACTGCAGCAAAGGATCCCAGGTCTCAGCCTGTATCAATATGATGACAAAAAAAAGGGTAACTAAAAAGACAAGTGTCGTGTATCAGAGCCCAAAAGTCATAATGAACTGGAAGTTGCTAACTGTAGACAGAAACAGACAGTAGGTGATGGAGAAAAAGAAGGGAGAGAGAAAAACCATCTCATGTCTTTCTACTTCCCATGAAACCTATACTTTCCTTCCAGTAAACTCTTTAAGAAAGGATTTAAATTGAGTGGTTTTCTGTTCTTTGTACCTGTCCAACCATGACTAAAATAATGTGCTGGTGTTCCCTTTACTGGTTAATATTCTGGGTCATATGTAAGTTATACACACCTTATAGATAATGTGTGTCCCTCAGTGGGAAGAGAAACCTGCCCACCAAACAGATCATCCAAAGATTATTTGGAGCAATTAGATGCGTGGCTTGAACTAAATGATCTTGGAAGTGGCCATGAAACCTGAGTTTCAGAGGTTACCTCGTTCTCTGAAAATACCGATACTCAGTTTCATGAAAAACAACTTTTTTCAACTCTTTTCCCACTTTTGCCAGATACATTTTCATTTATGACTTAAATTTGAACCACGTGTGAAAGTTCCCTGCTCAACTATCTCACCTGGTGTCATGGAAGGGGCTCCTGATAATCTATGTGGTTAAGCATGAGGTGGCCATACTTCATTTTAAATAAATCTTTTGTAAATAAGAACATTTTGGTCAATGGGGCTGGAGATATCATTGAAGCAATTCCCTTAGATCTGAGCTAGGCCACAACTAAATCATTTCAGTTCTTGTTTGAAATGAAAACTAGGAGAGTCTAGAACCTCTCCAAGAAATCCACCCAAATCTTTAAGCGCTCTCACCTTCATCTGACATTCACCAAACACTAGGTTAGAAGGTTTGGGAGATGGATTTGCTCTTTAAGATGATGGGAACACATTTTATTCAGTTTCTGCTGCAGTGCCCAGAGGAGGCAGGTTGTGGGACTAGCTTTGGACTGATCTTTTCATGATGTCGTGATTTGAGAAAGTGCTTAGTTTCCGTTCTCATACTTCATAGAGATTTGGTACAGTTAGCGGACGGGCTTCCAGGGCTTGTATTTGACCCTATCTTGCTGCCTGATTACGAATGAATCCAACTGGAACACCGCCAGCCCCAGCCACAGAAGCAGGTTCCTTAACCTGAGCTTTTGAAAGCCTCTGTGTATGGAGTTATACACGATATCACCTCTAGGCATTTGGCTTAGGGCCCTGCCCTGGCTAGCTTAACAACTTTGATTTTTGGTAAGCCAAATAATTCCACTGGGGCAGGGTATTGTTACAATTTCAGAATGAAATTCTCTTATCTTGCCAAAACCATTATGTTCTTTCTTAGTAAAGTAGATACAGTGGACCGTTTCTTCCCAAATGTCATAAACTCCATTCTCTTTTCATAATTTTTGGAGTAAGTATGGAATGGAAAAGAAAAAAAATCCTGCCATCTGAAGCCAAGCTATGTAGGGAGATGTTAGATCACTTTTGGCAAGAGAGAAAGGCTCTGAGAGCTGGACTTGGATACAAGAAATACAAGAAACTCATCCCTTTATGTGCTGTTTTTAATGATTACACTCTCCCCTGAGGATTGATTAATATTCTTTCTGATTAGCTATCTTTTGTTCCTACTTGTCCAGAGAAAGTGCCTGTTTTTAAGCCTGACACCCACAATAAATAAATAAAGAACGAAGGTCATATGCATGGGAATTGGAGAGTACAGGAGATGCCTATTGAAAATACATTCCCACCTAGAAGGATTTCTGTCTCATAGAATTTTAGTTTTTTGTAACTTTGTGTATACTAATCATATTAAAAGTGAATTTATTCCATAGCTGACCGATCTGTTCAGGAACCAGAAAGTATTTAGGTAGCCCATAGACTAAAACATCTTTCTATCTACTATGGTGTTACCCTATGGCCCTATGAGGAGAGACAGGCAGGGGTTGCCATAAATGATTAGCCTATGTCATCCAGCAAATTACAACTTCTTTCTATTGCAAAACACTGCTTCTGTGCATAGTGAGAGGCAATGCAGTATAGTGGGAAGGTTCTGGATGAAGGTCCAAATATTAAGGGTGTAGTTTTAGGTCTACTAGGAGCTTAGTGGCTGACTCAACAACTTTAGGTCTATTCTTTCACCTATAAAATGAAGGCCCTGGAAGAGCTGGTCTCTAAAAGAGGCAACAGAGCATAGTGACTAAGGTTGGGGTCCTGGCTCTGCCACTCACTAGCAGTTTGAACTTGGACAAGTTATTTTACCTATACTTGTCTTGTTGTTGTTGTTTTTTAATTTGTAAAATGGGATATTATGAGTTAATTTGAGGATTAAATAACCTAAGACATACAAAGTACCTAGAAGAGACTTTGGCCCATAGTCAGTGCTCAAATATTATTATTAGCAACATCACCATCTAAAATCTCTCCAAGGCATGAAAAGGCCTTGTCCTACCCACCATGGAAATATAACAGGAGAACCGGATTTTCCAACTTGGTTTGGTAAGCAAAATCTATGTATGAAGTAGTTAGAAAACCGTACATAACCATCAGATTAAATGAAAGGTTAATTCTTCTTCCTTTCAAGAATACCAATAGAAATTAAACAATATAGACCTTGGTCAATTTGGTGGGCGGGGGGGGGGTCTTTCCTTTATGACAAGAGTGTTTTTGTTTGGAGATGATCTGACAGATGTCTCCAACAAACCTATGATTTCTTCACACACCCCAACCCCCCGCCCCTTTTCACACCTCAGGAAATAGTAACACATCCTCTCAGATCAATTGGACCCACAATGAATAAGGATACAAAAGACCTAAGCCACATAATCATAAAGGTAGATGTGAAAACCTTCATCCAGAGCCAAAACATAAGGTTTTGTTTACAAAACCAAGTTGGAAAATCCAGTTTTCCTTCTATATTTCCTTGGTGAGTAGGACAAGTTCCTTTCATGACTTGGAGGGATTTTAGATGCTGCTAATAATAACATTCGAGCATTTACTATGAACAAACTCCCTTTCTCTCTGAAGGTAGGAATATATCATTGCTTCAAGTGCCCATGGAACAGCCACAATAATTGACCATACCATTGACCACCACAAAGGAAGTCACAATAAATTTCAAAAAGTAGAGATAATATAGACATTATTTTTTGTTCACAATGCAGTAAAAATAAAAATTAATAAAAATAAAAGTATTTTAAGAAAATCTTCATTTAAACAAGTCCTGCATTAAAGTACAAATCGAAATTGCAGAATTTCTAAAAACCAAAGGTAGTGAAAATACTACATATTAGATTCTGAATCTAGAGGATAGAACAAAAGCAGTACTCATAGGAAATGTCATAATCTAAAATGTAAAAGAAATATTTGTGTAAAATATAAAGTAGATGAAATTGAAAGAATTAAGAATCAAAAAGTTAGAAATAAGAACAACAAAATAAACCAAAGGAAAGCAGAAGGAATAAAATAAAAATAAAAGGAATTAATGAGTTAGATAACAGTGGTGGTGGGGGGAACAAAGTAAATAAGTGAATACCTGGATCATTGGGGCAAAATCAGTAAAACAGATAAGCCTTCTCAGAAATCAGGGAAGAATGAACAAATGAAAAAAAAAAAAAAGCATGACAAGAAGAAAATGATGAAAAGAAAGGAAGGAAAATTTAAGAATAATTTTGCACAACTTTATGTATCTAAATTTGCAAATCTGAAAGAAATGGATTTTTCTAGAAGAATATAATTTACTGAAACCAGCTGTAAACAGACCAATTTTCATAGAAAAAATTAGAGAAAATTGTAAAGGAGTTAATTTTTTAAAAGTACAAGGGCTACGTGTTTCCCAGGCAAATTTAACCAAACCTTTAAAGGAAGGATGATTCCAACACTATTTAAATTGTTCTGGAGCATATACGAAAAAGAACAGCTTTCAAATTATTTTCACCCAGCAAAGATAACATTGAATACAAAGGCTATACAGAAAAGAAATGATAAATGAATCTCACATATGAATATTGATGCATAAATCATAAGTAAAATATTAGCAATCATAAGGCAGCAGCATACTAAAAGAATAATACTTCATAACAAGTGCAGCTTATTCTAAGAATGCAAAGACATTTCATCAAAGTAGATCTAAGAAGAAAAATCATATGATTGTCTCTACAGATACTGAAGATGCATTTGACAAAATTCCATACGTGCTTGTATTTGCATAAAGAATCACTGGAAGGACAGGTAAGAAACTAATGAAACTGGTGAGTCATGGGGGCAGAGAGCAGGGTTATCAAACAGGGCAAAGAACAGCATGGGTGGGGGCAATGTTCTCAATGTCCATCTTTTTATATCACTTTCATTTTTAAGCCATGAGATCATTTTACCTGTTCAAAAATTACAGTTCTCCATAAATAATATTTTAGTTACCATTGTATTCTATGCCAGGTGCTTCAACTCTGTTCTTGTTGAAAAATTAAGCTTCAAGTGAATCACAGACAAGAACAACATTTTGTCACAGAATTGTAGGTCAAAGGGAAGTAAAGGAAAAACCAAATGTGATGTTACTTTCTTTCTAGACAATCTCTCTCTGCTCCATCTTGACTACAGGATGTAGGCTGACCTTGGACTTGCTGTAGCACAAACAACACTACTCATGGGTTTTGTTAAGTCCTATCTCGTCCCAAGTCCACCATGCTGGTCTCACTCTGTCCTTTGATGAGGGAGGGAAACAAAGCCATAAGCAGTGTGCTCAATCATTCCCGCAGAGCCCGGGCCTCCAACCTTTCTATTATCTCCAACTCCCTGCCTCGAAAAGGAACTGTAAAGTGACTAAATGGGCAGTGTGGCCCAGGACTACCCAAAGGGTCCTGATGTGTGTTGGAAACCTCCTCAGCATGCTGTGGGTATTCCACTGCGTTTACTGAAGATCTGCTCTGTGCTGGCACCAAGGTCCTGGAGCTGAAAGACTCCTCCCTTCTGGCAGAGAGCTCAGACCAGAGAGGCCCAGGCTGGGCTGTCTGCTCCTACCTGCTCCTATAGAAGTGTGCAAAGGGTGCAGAAGAATCCCACAGGAAAGCTCTGAGACCCAGCCAGGGAGGTCAGGCCAGGCAAGCCTGCCCAAGTTTTAAGGGGTGATTTGGAGCTTGCAAGACACAGAGGTTGGGAAGAGTGGTGAGAACACAGCTTTAGAGCAAGAGGCCTTTGTCAAGTGGCCCCTCTTCCCAAAAGGCCCTCCACCTCCCCTCGACCACTCTCATCCTTCAAGTCCCCTCCAAAAAGGCGATTCAAGAAGGGCAACCTCAGTTCTCTCTCCCATGCTGGTGTGGTTGATATGTTCACCATTGTCTCCCTAGGACCTAGACCAATGCTTGGCCTCCAGTAGGTGCTTGGTAAATATTTGTTAAATGAACAAATGATTTGTAAGTTGTGTTCTTCAAAACTGGCCAGGAATTTTTACATCAGAGTGTTCTGTTTCTCTGGATAAATCTCTATGGCAAACATAAAAAAACCATTCAGGTGCTTATTTGTTTCTGAAAGAGGCTCTGCAGGATGGCGTGTTTGAGTTTGAACACATAGCCAACAACTTACAATATTGGGCTTGGGAACAGTGATGCCCTGACCTGATTCCACTTAATTCTGTTTCCTTTGCTCTGCTCCCTCTCCCTGCCCGAAACTCCTCGTCTTCCCTCAAATCATAAGAAGGAAATAAAGGAAGTCAGTCATGTAGGTACACAAACATTTTAAAGGGCTCTACCCTTGGAGGATAGTGCACATATATCCCATTGCTTTTTATTATTTATTGTGTGATCTTCAGCCACTCACATAACTTCTTCAAGCCTTAGTTTTTCCCTCTATAAAAGAGAAATGTTATTTCTACTCTGTTTATTGGCCATGTTTGTAAAACTCATAATTGAACACCTCGTACATAATAGATGCTCAATAAACAGGAGATGAGACTCCCATTTAGTAATAAGGGTTGCTATTTTTATTGGTGATGGTGATGGTGTGTGTATGGGTTCATTCATCAGTCTCAGCACATTACAAATACCAGTCAGCAGAACCTCCTCCTTCATCCTATTATGTCTATGTGTGCAGAGAGCAGTAAAGAGTCCACAAAGATATTGAGAAATTAATTAAACGTACTAAATGAGTGGGGCAGTGAAATGTGAAATCTTGGAACATGAAGACTGGGAACAAATAAGACTGAAAAGAAGGAATTTTTGAATCACAAGGAAAAGTTCTGTGTTTTAGACATCCAGGTCTGGATTTAAGTACTCAGGACTCTGTTGGAAGCAAATTCTTGGTGTCTAATCTAGATCCTTCACCCTTCCCCTTTCTTTGGATTCTTGGGCAGGCACTGGCTTGTTTTGCTCCATTCCCTCTGCTTACTCTTCGGTTTTCTCCAGGCTCTGCTTCCTATGCCCTTCCTTAAATAGTGCTTCCCAGGTCTTGCTCATCAGGTCCTGGTGCATGCCACCCTGACACTCCAATCACCCGGGCCAGGACCCAGGAGTCACGCTTGATTCTTCTTCCTCTTTCTCTTTCATCAGTCTCTATAGCTTAATAGTTTTCAAGCTTTCCATCCCCACTGGCACAGTCTACTTTCAGACCCCAGTAATAGCAGCTAGACTTCTGTGGTAGCCCCTGACCTTGACTATCACCCATGCTTCCTTCTCCCAATTTGTCCTTCACACTGCAGTCAGAGGGAGCCTTCCAATGCAAATCCCTGGTGCCCTCAGAAGACAGTCAGGGCTCCTTAGCATGGCGCCCAATGCCCTTCAGGACCTGACTCCTGGCAGGAGCCCACCTCTCCAACCATATCCTGCTCCCTCCCATTTTTCTCTCAGTCCCTCCCACATGAAAGGAGAAGCTTCACCGTTCAGGGTCTTTGTTGATATGCTCCTCTTGCTGGGCATGCCTTTTTCCACCTGCTAGCCAGATCTCAGCTTGGGGGCCACCTCCTCTAAGAAGCCTTTGCTGACAACTCCTTCTACCCCTCACTCGACTTATACTCACAATATTTATGTCATCATTATGGTTGCCCCTTAACTGTCCTTCTCCCTGTATGGGATGGTGGTGAAATGTGGGTACTCAAGAGCCACCTTACCCACCAACCAGCTGTGGCATCTTGCACAAGTTACTTAACTCCTCTGTGCTTCAGTTTACCCATCTGCAAAATGAGAGTAATCATTGCAGGATGATTGTGAGGATGAAATGAGCTAATACATGTAGAGTGCTGGGCACAGAGCATGGCACATAATAAGCCCTGCATGAGCATGAATTATTATTATTAGATTGTGATCACTTTGAGGGCAGGTCTGAGTTTTATTCACTTCTGAATCCTCAGTTTCCAGCTGAGCCCCTGGCACTGAATTAATGACTAATAATAATAGTAGTGACAATGATGATCACAGCAATGAGTGTCTATAGAGATAGCACTTTACATAGCCTGTAACATGTGTTCACCTGCTGTAAGATACCTATGATTATCCCCATTTCACTGGGGAAGATATGAGGCCTCAGAGAGGACTGGATTAATCCAATTTGTTGGAGGAGTAAACAGTAGAGATGGTGTGCAAACTCGCCATTCTGATTTCAATACTCATGCTTTTGGAATTTGGGGATTTTAATATCTGAGACTTGGAGATTGGTTCAAGATGGCAGAGTAGAAGGACGTGTGCTCACTCCCTCTTGCAAGAGCACCAGAATCACAACTAACTGCTGGACAGTCATCGACAGGAAGACACTGGAACTCACCAAAAAAGATACCCCATATCCAAAGACAAAGGAGAAGCTGCAATAAGATGGTAGAAGGGATGAAATCACAAAAAATCAAATCCCATAACCACTGGGTGGGCGAGTCACAAACTGGAGAAGAATTATACCACAGAAGTCCACCCACTGGAGTGAAGGTCCTGAGCCCCACGTCAGGCTTCCAAACCAGGGGGTTCGGCAATGGGAGGAGGAACCCCAGAGAAACAGACTTTGAAGGCCAGCAGGATTTGATTACAGGACTTTGACAGGACTGGGGGAAACAGAGACTCCACTCTTGGAGGGCACACACAAAGTTGTGTGCACACCAGGAACCAGGGAGAAGAAGGAATGACCCCATAGGAGACTGAACCAGACCTACCTGCTGGTGTTGGGGGGTCTCCTGCAGAGGCGGGGGTCAGCTGAAGCTCACCACAGGGACAAGGACACTGGCAGCAGAAGTTCTGGGAAGTACTCCTTGGCGTGAGCCTGCCCAGAGTCTGCCGTTAGCCCCACAAGAAGCCTGTAGGCTCCAATGCAGGGTTGCCTCAGGCCAACAACCAACAGGGAGGGAACCCAGCCCCACCCATCAGCAGACAAGCGGATTAAAGTTTTACTGAGCTCTGCTCACCAGAGCAACACAGAGCTCTACCCACAACCAGTCCCTCCCATCAGGAAGCTTGCAAAGTCTCTTAAATAGACTCATCCATCAGAGGGCAGATGGCAGAAGCAAGAAGAACTACAGTCCTGCAGCCTGCAGAACGAAAACCACAATCACAGAAAGATAGACAAAGTGAAAAGGCAGAGGACTATGTCGAAGATGAATAAATAAGATAAAACCCCAGAAAAACATTTAAATGAAGTGGAGATAGGCAACCTTCCAGAAAAAGAATTCAGAATAATGATAGTGAAGATGATACAGGATATCGGAAAAAGAATGGAGGCAAGGATGGAGAAGATGCAAGAAACGTTTAACAAAGACATAGAAGAATTAGAGAACAAACAAACAGAGATGAACAATACAATAACTGAAATGAAAAATACACTAGAAGGAATCAATAGCAGAATAACTGAGGCAGAAGAATGGATAAGTGACCTGGAAGACAGAAGGGTGGAAATCACTGCCATGGAACAGAATAAAGAAAAAAGAATGAAAAGAAATGAAGACAGTCTAAGTGACCTCTGGGACAACATTAAATGCACTAACATTCACATTATAGGGATCCCAGAAGGAGAAGAAAGAGAGAAAGGACCTGAGAAAATGTTCGAAGAGATTATAGTTAAAAACTTCCCTCACATGGGAAAGAAAATAGGCACCCAAGTCCAGGAATCACAGAGAGCCCCAGACAGGATAAACAGAAGGAGAAACATGCTGAGACACATGGTAATCAAATTGACAAAAGTTAAAGAAAAAGAAGAATTATTAAAAGCAACAAGGGAAAGATGACAAATAATATACAAGGGAACTCCCATAAGGTTAACAACTGATTTCTCAGCAGAAATTCTGCAAGCAAGAAGAGAGTGGAATGATATATTTAAAGTGATGAAAGGGAAGAACCTACAACCAAGAATACTCTAACCAAGAAGGATCTCATTCAGATTCGATGGAGAAATCAAAAGCTTTACAGACAAGCAAAAGAGAAGAGGATTCAGCACCACCAAACCAGCTCTACAACAAATGCTAAAGGAACTTCTCTAAACGGGAAACAGAAGAGAAGAAAAGGACCTACAAAAACAAACCCAAAACAATTAAGAAAACAGGAAAATACATATCAATAATTACTGTAAATGTGAATGGATTAAATGTTCCAATCAAAAGACACAGACTGGCTGAATGGATATAAAAACAAGACTTTTATTGAAGCTGTCTACAAGAGACCAACTTCAGACCTAGGGACACATAGAGACTGCAAGTGAGGGGATGGAAAAAGATAATCCATGCAAATGGAAATCAAAAGAAAGCTGGAGTAGCAATACTCATATCAGATAAAATAGACTTTAAAATAAAGAATGTTATAAGAGACAAGAAAGGACACTACATAATGATCAAGGGATCAATCCAAGAAGAAGATATAACAATTATAAAAATATACGCACCCAACATAGGCACACCTCAATACATAAAGAAAATGTTAACAGCTATAAGAGGGGAAACAATAATAGTGGGGGACTTCTTTAACACCTCACTTACACCAATGGACAGATCATCCACAGAGAAAATTAATAAGGAAACACAAGCTTTAAATGACACAATAGACCAGATAGATTTAATTGATATTTATAGGACATTCCATCCGAAAACAGCAGATTACATTTTCTTCTTAAGGGCACACAGAACATTCTCCAGGATAGATAAGACCCTGGGTCACAAATCAAGCCTCTGTAAGCTTAAGAAAATTGAAATCATTGCAAGCATCTTTTCTGACCACAACGCTATGAGATTAGAAATCAATTACAGGGGGAAAAAAATGCAAAAACACAAACACATGGAGGCTAAACAATACACTACTAAATAACCAAGAGACCTCTGAAGACGTCAAAGAAGAAATCAAAAAATACATAGAGACAAATGACAATGAAAACACGACGATCCAAAACCTATGGGATGCAGCAAAAGTACTTCTAAGAGGTAAGTTTATAGCTATACAAGCCTACCTCAAGAAACAAGAAAAATCTCAAATAAACAATGTAACCTTACACCTAAAGGAACTAGAGAAAGAAGAACAAAAATCCCACAAATTTAGTAGAAAGAAAGAAATCATAAAGATCAGAGCAGAAACAAATGAAACTGAAACAAAGAAAACAATAGCAAAGAGCAACAAAACTAAAAGCTGGTTCTATGAGAAGATAAACAAAATTGATAGACCTTTAGCCAGACTCATCAAGAAAAAGAGGGAGAGGACTCAAATCAATAAAATTAGAAATGAAAAAGGAGAAGTTACAACAGACATGGCAGAAATACAAAGCATCATAAGAGACTCCTACAAGCAACTCTATGCCAATAAAATGGACAACCTGGATGAAATGGACAAATTCTTAGAAAGGTATAACCTTCCAAGACTGAACCAGGAAGAAACAGAAAATATGAACAGACCAATCACAAGTAATGAAATTGAAACTGTGATTAAAAATCTTCCAACAAACAAAAGTCTGGGATCAGATGGCTTCACAGGTGAATTCTATCAAACATTTAGAGAAGAGCTAACACCCATCTTTCTCAAAATCTTCCAAGAAATTTCAGAAAAAGGAGCACTCCCAAACTCATTCTACAAGGCCACCCTCACCCTGATACCAAAACCAGACAAAGATACTACAAAAAAAAAAAAAAATTACAGACCAACATCACTGATGAATATAGATGCAAAAATCCTCAACAAAATACTAGCAAACAGAATCCAACAACACATTAAAAGGATCATATACCATGATCAAGTGGGATTTATCCCAGGGATGCAAGGATTCTTCAATATACGCAAATCAATCAATGTGATACACCATATTAACAAATTGAAGAATAAAAACCATATGATCATCTCAATAGATGCAGAAACAACTTTTGACAAAATTCAACACCGATTTATGAAAAAAACTCTTCAGAAAGTGGGCAGAGAGGGAACCTACCTCAACATAATAAAGGCCATATATGACAAACCCACAGCAAACATCATTCTCAATGGTGAAAAACTGAAAGCATTTCCTCTAAGATCAGGAACAAGACAAGGATGTCCACTTTCACCACTATTATTCAACATAATTTTGGAAGTCTTAGCCACAGCAATCACAGATGAAAAAGAAATAAAAAGAATCCAGATGGGAAAAGAAGAAGTAAAACTGTCACTGTTTGCAGATGACATGATACTATACATAGATAATCCTAAAGATGCCACCAGAAAACTACTAGAGCTAATCAATGAATGAGGTAAAGTTGCAGGATACAAAATTAATGCACAGAAATTTCTTACATTCCTATACACTAACAATGAAAGATCAGAAAGAGAAACTAAGGAAACACTCCCATTCACCACTGCAACAAAAAGAATAAAATACCTAGGAATAAAACTACCTAAGGAGGTAAAGACCTGTACTCAGAAAACTATAAGACACTGATGAAGGAAATCAAAGATGACACAAACAGATGGAGAGATATACCATCTCCTTGGATTGGAAGAATCAGTATTGTGAAAATGACTATACTACCCAAAGCAATCTACAGATTCAGTGCAATCCCTATCAAATTACCAATGGCATTTTTTACAGAACTAGAACAAAAAAATCTTAAAATTTGTATGGAGACACAAAAGACCCTGAATAGCCAAAGCAATCTTGAGAAAAAAAAAAAAAACAAAAAACAAAAAAAAAAACGGAGCTGGAGGAATCAGACTCCCTGACTTCAGACTATACTACAAAGCTACAGTAATCACGACACTATGGTACTGGCACAAAAACAGAAATATAGATCAATGGAACAGGACAGAAAACCCAGAGATAAACTCACACACCTTTTGTCAACTAATCTATGACAAAAGAGGCAAGGATATACAATGGAGAAAAGACAGTCTCTTCAGTAACTGGTGCTGGGAAAACTGGATAGCTACATGTAAAAGAATGAAATTAGAACAACTCCCTAACACCATACACAGAAATAAACTCAAAATGGATTAAAGACCTAAATGTTACACTGGACACTATAAAACTCTTAGAGGAAAACATAGGAAGAACAGTCTTTGACATAAATCACAGCAAAATCTTTTTTGACCTGCCTCTTAGAGTAATGGAAGTAAAAACAAAAATAAACAAATGGGACCTAATGAAACTTAAAAGCTTTTTCACAACAATGGAAACTATAAACAAGACCAAAAGACAACCCTCAGAATGGGAGAAAATATTTGCAAATGAATCAATGGACAAAGGATTAATCTCCAAAATATATAAACAGCTCATGCAGCTCAATATAAAAAAAATAAACTAGTCCAAAAATGGGCAGAAGACCTAAATAGACATTTCTGCAAAGAAGACATACAGATGGACAAGAGGCACATGAAAAGCTGTTCAACGTCGCTAATTATTAGAGAAATGCAAATCAAAACTACAATGAGGTATTACCTCACAGTGGTCAGAATGGCCATCATCAAAACATCTACAAACAATAAATGCTGGAGAGGGTGTGTAGAAAAGGGAACCCTCTTGCACTGCTGGTGGGAATGTAAATTGATACAGCCACTATGGAGAACAGTATGGAGGTTCCTTAAAAAACTAAAAATAGAACTACCATACGACCCAGCAATCCCACTACTGGGCATATACCCTGAGAAAACCATAATTCAAAGAGTCATGTACCACACTGTTCACTGCAGCACTATTTACTATAGCCAGGACATGGAAGCAACCTAAGGGTCCATTGACAGATGAATGGATAAGGAAGGTGTGGCACATATATACAATGGAATATTACTCAGCCATAAAAAGAAACGAAATTGAACTATTTGTAGTGAGGTGGATAGACATAGACTCTGTCATACAGAGTGAAGTAAGTCAGAAAGAGAAAACAAATACTGTATGCTAACACATATATATGGAATCTAAAAAAAAAAAAAAAAGGCTCTGATGAACCTAGGGGCAGGACAGGAATAAAGACGCAGAGGTAGAAAATGGACTTGAGGACATGTAGAGAGGGAAGTGTAAACTGGGAAGAAGTGAGAGAGTAGCAGTGACATATACACACTACCAAATGTAAAATAACTAGCTAGTGGGAAGCAGCTGCATATCACAGGGAGATCAGTTCGGTGCTTTGTGACCACCTAGAGGGGTGGGATAGGGAGGGTGGGAGGGAGATGCAAGAGGGAGATGCAAGAGGGAGGGCATATGGGGATATATGTATATGTAAAGCTGATTTACTTTGTTATACAGCAGAAACTAGCATAACATTGTAAAGCAACTATACTCCAATAAAGATGTTAAAAAAAAATGGGCAGAAGACCTAAATATGCATTTCTCCAAAGAAGACATACAGATGGCCAAGAGGCACATTAAAAGATGCTCAACATCACTAATTATTAGAGAAATGCAATTCAAAACTACAATGAGTTGTCACCTCTATCACCTCCCACTGGTCAGAATGGCCATCATCAAAAAATCTACAAACATTAAATGCTGGTGAGGGTGTGGAGAAAAGGGAACCCTCTTGCATTGTTGGTGGGAATGTAAATTTTTACAGCCACTATGGAGAAATGTATGGAGGTTCCTTAAAGAACTAAAACTACCATATGACCCAGCAATCCCACTTCTGGGCATATACCCTGAGAAAACCATAATTCAAAAAGACACATGCACCCCAATGTTCATTGCAGCACTATTTATAATAGCCAGGTCATGGAAGCAATGTAAATGTCCATTGACAGATGAATGGATAAAGAAGATGTGGCACATATATACAATGGAATATTACTCAGCCATAAAAAGGAATGAAATTGAGTTATTTGTAATGAGGTGGATGGACCTAGAGACTGTCATACAGAGTGAAGTAAGTTAGAAAGAGAAAAACAAATATCGTATATTAACGCATATATAGGGAATCTAGAAAATGGTACAGATGAACTGGTTTGCAAGGCAGAAATAGAAACACAGATGTAGAGAACAAACGTATGGACACCAAGGGGGGAAAGTGGAGGGTGGTGGTGGTGGTGGGATGAATTGGGAGATTGGGATTGACATATTTACACTAATATGTATAAAATAGATAACTAATAAGAACTTGCTGTATAGCACAGGAACTCCTTCACTTCGCTGTACAGTAGAAACTAACAGAACGTTGTAAAACAGCTATACCCCAATTAAAAAAAAAAAAATAACCAAGACTTGGCCAGCATCTTCTCTTTGTCTGGAAGTCTCTTTTCCAGATTTTGTCTGGCCAAGTCCCACTTGTACTGCAACTCCCTGCTTCAAAGTCACTGCTCCCAGGGAGCCTTGATGACCCTTACGTGCTGCATGTCCCCATTGCTCTGTGAGTTCTTTAAAGGTAAGAATCATTCACGATTCATTTTGATATTTTTCATGCATAGCATGGGGCTGGCAGGTGAAGGTGCTGGGACCAAAACTAACTGAGGATTGGCTCCTTCAGCATGTTATGTGCTCAGAGGGTGGCGGACGGTGTGGATTGCAGGCAGAGGGGCACTGTGTGTTGGGGGGGGCGGTCTGGCCAGGACTTCTGCCTCCTGCCCAATCCCACCGCTGAAGTTCCTGGGCTTCGTACCTCCACTCTTCCCACAGTTTCTCAACCCTTCCCCATGGCGGGCACGATAGCACCTCTGTTGAAGAGCTAGACACAGCTCCCAAATCCCACCCTCGTGATCTCCATAGAAAGATCCTCAAGATCTGAGGTAGTTTCACTGTACAGATCCAAGAATGGCTACCAATGCAAGTACTCAACCCCCAGCTTCCTAAAAGAAAAAGAAAGGAAAGGAAAATATGTTTTGCCCTTTGTAAGGGCTGTAAACCTGTGTATATTCCCCAACTCTATGGTATTTATTGATATAAGGTAAGAACAGTGCCTTGTATTCAGAATATTGCTTACTTTTTCCTCCTCAAAGTCTGGTTTTCCATAGAATACAAATCTCAATGACCTAAGCCAGGAACTGTTCACTCTGTACAAACATGAAGACAATGTGTGGCAGGAATTTGGATCACTAATGAGGCACTGGTACTTTCCTGAAATGGTTAGAGCACTTTAGCAATTGATACGGGTGTTAAGAGTTCAGATTCCAGGGTTATATAATGTAAAATGACAGATATTAATTGTTTGAGCCTTGATATCCTCATCTATAAAATCAAGATCTTGTTAATGTTTTGCAAAGTAATTGTAAATATAAAATGATGATAAATGCATATAGTTATTGCCCTCAAGGAACCTCTTTCCAGCTAAACTGGGAGGTAAGTCTTTGGCAGACTAGGTGTGACTGGGGCCTATGGTAGACTGTGTTAATGGTCCCCATTTGTTCCTCTGACTATATTCACACCTATTGCCATGCATCTCTGCAGTACTTTCCCACTCTGACTCTGGGCTCAACTTTGTGACTTGTTTTGTCCAATAGAATAAAAGAGAAGAAATAGTGTGCTAGTTCTGAGACCAGACCTCAAGAGCCTTTGCCTTTTTTTTTTAAATCTCTGGTACTGTTTCCATCATTATCAGGGCATGTTTGAGCTAACCCCCTGATTCCAGAGGAGAATGAGAGACATGGAGCATAGCTGAGTCACCTCAGCCAAGGCCAGCCTAGATCAGCCAACCCCTAACCAAGCTGAGATCCCAGCTGAGATTTAGCAGAACTGTCCAATGAAGCCCAGTTTGGATCATCACTGAGCCCTGCAGACATGTGAGAAATAAATGTTTGTTGTTTTATCTTCTGAAGTTTTGTGAGTTTTTGTTATACAACAATAGCTGCCTGATACCTGATGCCATGTGCCTTATCACTTGGGAGAATAATGGGAGTGGGAACCCACAGGCTGGTTGGGGCATGTGTGGTCCAGAAAACCCATAGGGTCTTATGAACAGTTCACCATAAATGTGTTTCTAGGTTTAGCTCCTCTTGATATGAGATCTTGCCTGTATATAGACAGATTTTCAGATAAGTTTTGTGATTGCAGAAGTTTT
The DNA here is from genome assembly GCF_949987535.1 of Balaenoptera acutorostrata. Lineage (NCBI taxonomy): Eukaryota > Metazoa > Chordata > Mammalia > Artiodactyla > Balaenopteridae > Balaenoptera > Balaenoptera acutorostrata. The sequence continues at coordinate 323,502 of NW_026646023.1, forward strand.
CCTATATGATAGTGGTAGAAAGGAAGTGCATGCAAAAGAGTCCCTCTTTTTAATAAATTACCTCCTAATCAGGGATTTTCTTGTCTCTGTCGTCTCCTCCTCTGTCCCTCCACTGCTATTTGTATTTGGAGGATTATAACGTAATCAGTATTTTTAAAAAGTCAATGTTAACTAAGAAGATAAGGGGTCAAATACTTCTCCTATGTAGTATGCACACATCATGTATCTCACTTTTCATTCAGGAGAAATTATTACAAATTCTTTGGTTATTAGTTTTCAGCAAATGAAACTTCATTTTCAATTAGTTACTGTCTTCCTTTGAAGTTTTATGGAATATTGCTGTGAGTGGAATCATACCATATCCCAATCTTTGGTTACATAATTCTCCATTGGTTCACACATTTTTCTGGAATGCTCTTTAAGGCACCTAAAAGTTTATAAACCATGTTCACATTGAAGTTTTATCCTATTTCACCAATGATTTCAATTCCAGCTGTGTAACAACATAAATTTGGCCATCAGTCAGCCTAGATGTTAGCCTGGCCTGGCTAAATGCTGAGTGATCTTCATCACGTTAAGCTCGCTAAACCTCTGCTGTCTAATTTCTAATGGGAGTAAAAAGTACTTAATGCATAGAATTGTTGTGAGTATCAACTATGATGAGAGATGTAGAGCACCCAGCACTGTACCTGGCACAGAGTCACACTGAAGAAATATTAATTTCCTCCTTCCCAGTGGAAAATTACCAATGGAAATTATTGAGTCTGAGGAGCAGGAAGAAAAAAGGTTGAACAGAGCCCAAGGGACATGTGGGACATCAACAAGCCGACCAATCAATATATGCATTGTGGGAATCCCAGAGGAGGAGAGAGAAGAGAAAGGGGCAGAGAGATAATTTTAGCTCCCCCCAATTTTTGATAGTTATACTAATATTTTTAACTTCCTCTACTAGTTACCATGT
>NW_026646024.1:0-51823 GCF_949987535.1 Balaenoptera acutorostrata
AGGGTAGTTATTAAACCTATCCCACTATCTAGATACCCCTTAGCACGTACAGGAATATTATTGGGGGTCCAGCCATGGAGAAGAGTTTAGACACTAGGAGAAGATAAGGAACACACCCATTATCACGAAATCATATTAGGATTCTCTTTTTAACCTGTTCCTTAAAACACTAGTGCTTAGGAAATCTATTGGAGGCAGAAGCAGTCAAGGGTAGCTTAGGGTTAGGGTTAGGGTTAGGGTGAGGGTTAGGGTACGGCTTAGGGTACGGGTTCGGGGAGGGGTTCGAGTAGGGCGTAGGGTATGGGTTAGGGTTAGGGTTAGGGCTAGTGTTAGGGTTAGGGCTCGGTTTAGGATACGGGTTAGGATTAGGGTATGCGTTAGGGTTAGGGTAGGGGTTAGGGTTAGGGTACGCGTTAGGGTGAGGGTAGTTATTAAACCTATCCCACTCTCTAGATACCCCTTAGCACGTAAAGGAATATTATTTGGGGGTCCAGCCATGGAGAAGAGTTTAGACACGAGGAGAAGATAAGGAACACACCCATTATCAAGAAATCACATTAGGATTCTCCCTTAAACCTGTTCCTTAAATCACTAGTGCTTAGGAAATCTATTGGAGGCAGAAGCCGTCAAGGGTAGCCTAGGGTTAGGGTTAGGGTTAGGGTGAGGGTTAGGGTACGGCTTAGGGTACGGGTTCGGGGAGGGATTCGGGTAGGGCGTAGGGTATGGGTTAGAGTTAGGGTTAGGGTTAGTGTTAGGGTTAGGGCTCAGTTTAGGGTACGGGTTAGGATTAGGGTACGCGTTAGTGTTAGGGTAGGGGTTAGGGTTAGGGTACGCTTTAGGGTGAGGGTAGTTATTAAACCTATCCCACTCTCTAGATACCCCTTAGTACGTAAAGGAATATTATTTGGGGGTCCAGCCATGGAGAAGGGTTTAGACACTAGGAGAAGATAAGGAACACACCCATTATCAAGAAATCACAATATGATTCTCTTTTTAAACTGTTCCTTAAAACACTAGTGGTTAGGAAATCTATTGGAGGCAGAAGCAGTCAAGGGTAGCTTAGGGTTAGGGTTAGGGTTAGGGTGAGGGTTAGGGTACGGCTTAGGGTACGGGTTCGGTGAGGGTTTCGGGTAGGGCGTAGGGTATGGGTTAGGGTTAGGGTTAGGGTTAGTGTTAGGGTTAGGGCTCGGTTTAGGGTACGGGTTAGGATTAGGGTACTCGTTAGGGTTAGGGTAGCGGTTAGGGTTAGGGTACGCGTTAGGGTGAGGGTAGTTATTAAACCTATCACACTCTCTAGATACCCCTTAGAACGTACAGGAATATTATTGGGGGTCCAGCCATGGAGAAGAGTTTAGACACTAGGACAAGATAAGGAACACACCCATTATCACGAAATCACATTAGGATTCTCTTTTTAACCTGTTCCTTAAAACACTAGTGCTTAGGAAATCTATTGGAGGCAGAAGCAGTCAAGGGTAGCTTAGGGTTAGGGTTAGGGTTAGGGTGAGGTTTAGGGTATGGCTTAGGGTACGGGTTAGGGGAGGGGTTCGGGTAGGGCGTAGGGTATGGGTTAGGGTTAGGGTTAGGGTTAATGTTAGGGTTAGGGCTCGGTTTAGGGTACGGGTTAGGATTAGGGTACGCGTTAGGTTTAGGGTAGGGGTTAGGGTTAGGGTATGTGATAGGGTGAGTTTAGTTATTAAACCTATCCCACTCTCTAGATAACCCTTAGCACGTAAAGGAATATTATTTGGGGGTCCAGCCATGGAGAAGAGTTTAGACACTAGGAGAAGATAAGGAACACACCCATTATCAAGGAATCACATTAGGATTCTCCTTTAAACCTGTTCCTTAAATCACTAGTGCTTAGGAAATCTATTGGAGGCAGAAGCCGTCAAGGGTAGCCTAGGGTTAGGGTTAGGGTTAGGGTGAGGGTTAGGGTACGGGTTAGGATTAGGGTACGCGTTAGTGTTAGGGTAGGGGTTAGGGTTAGGGTACGCTTTAGGGTGAGGGTAGTTATTAAACCTATCCCACTCTCTAGATACCCCTTAGCACGTAAAGGAATATTATTTGGGGGTCCAGCCATGGAGAAGGGTTTAGACACTAGGAGAAGATAAGGAACACACCCATTATCAAGAAATCACAATATGATTCTCTTTTTAAACTGTTCCTTAAAACACTAGTGCTTAGGAAATCTATTGGAGGCAGAAGCAGTCAATGGTAGCTTAGGGTTAGGGTTAGGGTTAGGGTGAGGGTTAGGGTACGGCTTAGGGTACGGGTTCGGGGAGGGGTTCGGGTAGGGCGTAGGGTATGGTTTAGGGTTAGGGTTAGGGCTAGTGTTAGGGTTAGGGCTCGGTTTAGGGTACGGGTTAGGATTCGGGTACGCGTTAGGGTTAGGGTAGGGGTTAGGGTTAGGGTACGCGTTAGGGTGAGGGTAGTTATTAAACCTATCACACTCTCTAGATACCCCTTAGCACGTAAAGGAATATTATTTGGGGGTCCAGCCATGGAGAAGAGTTTAGACACGAGGAGAAGATAAGGAACACACCCATTATCAAGAAATCACATTAGGATTCTCTTAAACCTGTTCCTTAAATCACTAGTGCTTAGGAAATCTATTGGAGGCAGAAGCCGTCAAGGGTAGCTTAGGGTTAGGGTTAGGGTTAGGGTGAGGGTTAGGGTACGGCTTAGGGTACGGGTTCGGGGAGGGGTTCGGGTAGGGCGTAGGGTATGGGTTAGGGTTAGGGTTAGGGCTAGTGTTAGGGTTAGGGCTCGGTTTAGGCTACAGGTTAGGATTAGGGTACGCGTTAGGGTTAGGGTAGGGGTTAGGGTTAGTGTACGCCTTAGGGTGAGGGTAGTTATTAAACCTATCCCACTATCTAGATACCCCTTAGCACGTACAGGAATATTATTGGGGGTCCAGCCATGGAGAAGAGTTTAGACACTAGGAGAAGATAAGGAACACACCCATTATCACGAAATCATATTAGGATTCTCTTTTTAACCTGTTCCTTAAAACACTAGTGCTTAGGAAATCTATTGGAGGCAGAAGCAGTCAAGGGTAGCTTAGGGTTAGGGTTAGGGTTAGGGTGAGGGTTAGGGTACGGCTTAGGGTACGGGTTCGGGGAGGGGTTCGAGTAGGGCGTAGGGTATGGGTTAGGGTTAGGGTTAGGGCTAGTGTTAGGGTTAGGGCTCGGTTTAGGATACGGGTTAGGATTACGGTATGCGTTAGGGTTAGGGTAGGGGTTAGGGTTAGGGTACGCGTTAGGGTGAGGGTAGTTATTAAACCTATCCCACTCTCTAGATACCCCTTAGCACGTAAAGGAATATTATTTGGGGGTCCAGCCATGGAGAAGAGTTTAGACACGAGGAGAAGATAAGGAACACACCCATTATCAAGAAATCACATTAGGATTCTCCCTTAAACCTGTTCCTTAAATCACTAGTGCTTAGGAAATCTATTGGAGGCAGAAGCCGTCAAGGGTAGCCTAGGGTTAGGGTTAGGGTTATGGTGAGGGTTAGGGTACGGCTTAGGGTACGGGTTCGGGGAGGGATTCGGGTAGGGCGTAGGGTATGGGTTAGAGTTAGGGTTAGGGTTAGTGTTAGGGTTAGGGCTCAGTTTAGGGTACGGGTTAGGATTAGGGTACGCGTTAGTGTTAGGGTAGGGGTTAGGGTTAGGGTACGCTTTAGGGTGAGGGTAGTTATTAAACCTATCCCACTCTCTAGATACCCCTTAGTACGTAAAGGAATATTATTTGGGGGTCCAGCCATGGAGAAGGGTTTAGACACTAGGAGAAGATAAGGAACACACCCATTATAAAGAAATCACAATATGATTCTCTTTTTAAACTGTTCCTTAAAACACTAGTGGTTAGGAAATCTATTGGAGGCAGAAGCAGTCAAGGGTAGCTTAGGGTTAGGGTTAGGGTTAGGGTGAGGGTTAGGGTACGGCTTAGGGTACGGGTTCGGTGAGGGTTTCGGGTAGGGCGTAGGGTATGGGTTAGGGTTAGGGTTAGGGTTAGTGTTAGGGTTAGGGCTCGGTTTAGGGTACGGGTTAGGATGAGGGTACTCGTTAGGGTTAGGGTAGCGGTTAGGGTTAGGGTACGCGTTAGGGTGAGGGTAGTTATTAAACCTATCACACTCTCTAGATACCCCTTAGCACGTACAGGAATATTATTGGGGGTCCAGCCATGGAGAAGAGTTTAGACACTAGGACAAGATAAGGAACACACCCATTATCACGAAATCACATTAGGATTCTCTTTTTAACCTGTTCCTTAAAACACTAGTGCTTAGGAAATCTATTGGAGGCAGAAGCAGTCAAGGGTAGCTTAGGGTTAGGGTTAGGGTTAGGGTGAGGGTTAGGGTATGGCTTAGGGTACGGGTTCGGGGAGGGGTTCGGGTAGGGCGTAGGGTATGGTTTAGGGTTAGGGTTAGGGTTAATGTTAGGGTTAGGGCTCGGTTTAGGGTACGGGTTAGGATTAGGGTACGCGTTAGGGTTAGGGTAGGGGTTAGGGTTAGGGTATGTGATAGGGTGAGGTTAGTTATTAAACCTATCCCACTCTCTAGATAACCCTTAGCACGTAAAGGAATATTATTTGGGGGTCCAGCCATGGAGAAGAGTTTAGACACTAGGAGAAGATAAGGAACACACCCATTATCAAGAAATCACATTAGGATTCTCTTAAACCTGTTCCTTAAATCACTAGTGCTTAGGAAATCTATTGGAGGCAGAAGCCGTCAAGGGTAGCTTACGGTTAGGGTTAGGGTTAGGGTGAGGGTTAGGGTACGGCTTATGGTACGGGTTCGGGGAGGGGTTCGGGTAGGGCGTAGGGTATGGGTTAGGGTTAGGGTTAGGGCTAGTGTTAGGGTTAGGGCTCGGTTTAGGCTACAGGTTAGGATTAGGGTACGCGTTAGGGTTAGGGTAGGGGTTAGGGTTAGTGTACGCCTTAGGGTGAGGGTAGTTATTAAACCTATCCCACTATCTAGATACCCCTTAGCACGTACAGGAATATTATTGGGGGTCCAGCCATGGAGAAGAGTTTAGACACTAGGAGAAGATAAGGAACACACCCATTATCACGAAATCATATTAGGATTCTCTTTTTAACCTGTTCCTTAAAACACTAGTGCTTAGGAAATCTATTGGAGGCAGAAGCAGTCAAGGGTAGCTTAGGGTTAGGGTTAGGGTTAGGGTGAGGGTTAGGGTACGGCTTAGGGTACGGGTTCGGGGAGGGGTTCGAGTAGGGCGTAGGGTATGGGTTAGGGTTAGGGTTAGGGCTAGTGTTAGGGTTAGGGCTCGGTTTAGGATACGGGTTAGGATTAGGGTATGCGTTAGGGTTAGGGTAGGGGTTAGGGTTAGGGTACGCGTTAGGGTGAGGGTAGTTATTAAACCTATCCCACTCTCTAGATACCCCTTAGCACGTAAAGGAATATTATTTGGGGGTCCAGCCATGGAGAAGAGTTTAGACACGAGGAGAAGATAAGGAACACACCCATTATCAAGAAATCACATTAGGATTCTCCCTTAAACCTGTTCCTTAAATCACTAGTGCTTAGGAAATCTATTGGAGGCAGAAGCCGTCAAGGGTAGCCTAGGGTTAGGGTTAGGGTTAGGGTGAGGGTTAGGGTACGGCTTAGGGTACGGGTTCGGGGAGGGATTCGGTTAGGGCGTAGGGTATGGGTTAGAGTTAGGGTTAGGGTTAGTGTTAGGGTTAGGGCTCAGTTTAGGGTACGGGTTAGGATTAGGGTACGCGTTAGTGTTAGGGTAGGGGTTAGGGTTAGGGTACGCTTTAGGGTGAGGGTAGTTATTAAACCTATCCCACTCTCTAGATACCCCTTAGTACGTAAAGGAATATTATTTGGGGGTCCAGCCATGGAGAAGGGTTTAGACACTAGGAGAAGATAAGGAACACACCCATTATCAAGAAATCACAATATGATTCTCTTTTTAAACTGTTCCTTAAAACACTAGTGGTTAGGAAATCTATTGGAGGCAGAAGCAGTCAAGGGTAGCTTAGGGTTAGGGTTAGGGTTAGGGTGAGGGTTAGGGTACGGCTTAGGGTACGGGTTCGGTGAGGGTTTCGGGTAGGGCGTAGGGTATGGGTTAGGGTTAGGGTTAGGGTTAGTGTTAGGGTTAGGGCTCGGTTTAGGGTACGGGTTAGGATTAGGGTACTCGTTAGGGTTAGGGTAGCGGTTAGGGTTAGGGTACGCGTTAGGGTGAGGGTAGTTATTAAACCTATCACACTCTCTAGATACCCCTTAGCACGTACAGGAATATTATTGGGGGTCCAGCCATGGAGAAGAGTTTAGACACTAGGACAAGATAAGGAACACACCCATTATCACGAAATCACATTAGGATTCTCTTTTTAACCTGTTCCTTAAAACACTAGTGCTTAGGAAATCTATTGGAGGCAGAAGCAGTCAAGGGTAGCTTAGGGTTAGGGTTAGGGTTAGGGTGAGGGTTAGGGTATGGCTTAGGGTACGGGTTCGGGGAGGGGTTCGGGTAGGGCGTAGGGTATGGTTTAGGGTTAGGGTTAGGGTTAATGTTAGGGTTAGGGCTCGGTTTAGGGTACGGGTTAGGATTAGGGTACGCGTTAGGGTTAGGGTAGGGGTTAGGGTTAGGGTATGTGATAGGGTGAGGTTAGTTATTAAACCTATCCCACTCTCTAGATAACCCTTAGCACGTAAAGGAATATTATTTGGGGGTCCAGCCATGGAGAAGAGTTTAGACACTAGGAGAAGATAAGGAACACACCCATTATCAAGAAATCACATTAGGATTCTCTTAAACCTGTTCCTTAAATCACTAGTGCTTAGGAAATCTATTGGAGGCAGAAGCCGTCAAGGGTAGCTTACGGTTAGGGTTAGGGTTAGGGTGAGGGTTAGGGTACGGCTTATGGTACGGGTTCGGGGAGGGGTTCGGGTAGGGCGTAGGGTATGGGTTAGGGTTAGGGTTAGGGCTAGTGTTAGGGTTAGGGCTCGGTTTAGGCTACAGGTTAGGATTAGGGTACTCGTTAGGGTTAGGGTAGGGGTTAGGGTTAGTGTACGCCTTAGGGTGAGGGTAGTTATTAAACCTATCCCACTATCTAGATACCCCTTAGCACGTACAGGAATATTATTGGGGGTCCAGCCATGGAGAAGAGTTTAGACACTAGGAGAAGATAAGGAACACACCCATTATCACGAAATCATATTAGGATTCTCTTTTTAACCTGTTCCTTAAAACACTAGTGCTTAGGAAATCTATTGGAGGCAGAAGCAGTCAAGGGTAGCTTAGGGTTAGGGTTAGGGTTAGGGTGAGGGTTAGGGTACGGCTTAGGGTACGGGTTCGGGGAGGGGTTCGAGTAGGGCGTAGGGTATGGGTTAGGGTTAGGGTTAGGGCTAGTGTTAGGGTTAGGGCTCGGTTTAGGATACGGGTTAGGATTAGGGTATGCGTTAGGGTTAGGGTAGGGGTTAGGGTTAGGGTACGCGTTAGGGTGAGGGTAGTTATTAAACCTATCCCACTCTCTAGATACCCCTTAGCACGTAAAGGAATATTATTTGGGGGTCCAGCCATGGAGAAGAGTTTAGACACGAGGAGAAGATAAGGAACACACCCATTATCAAGAAATCACATTAGGATTCTCCCTTAAACCTGTTCCTTAAATCACTAGTGCTTAGGAAATCTATTGGAGGCAGAAGCCGTCAAGGGTAGCCTAGGGTTAGGGTTAGGGTTAGGGTGAGGGTTAGGGTACGGCTTAGGGTACGGGTTCGGGGAGGGATTCGGGTAGGGCGTAGGGTATGGGTTAGAGTTAGGGTTAGGGTTAGTGTTAGGGTTAGGGCTCAGTTTAGGGTACGGGTTAGGATTAGGGTACGCGTTAGTGTTAGGGTAGGGGTTAGGGTTAGGGTACGCTTTAGGGTGAGGGTAGTTATTAAACCTATCCCACTCTCTAGATACCCCTTAGTACGTAAAGGAATATTATTTGGGGGTCCAGCCATGGAGAAGGGTTTAGACACTAGGAGAAGATAAGGAACACACCCATTATCAAGAAATCACAATATGATTCTCTTTTTAAACTGTTCCTTAAAACACTAGTGGTTAGGAAATCTATTGGAGGCAGAAGCAGTCAAGGGTAGCTTAGGGTTAGGGTTAGGGTTAGGGTGAGGGTTAGGGTACGGCTTAGGGTACGGGTTCGGTGAGGGTTTCGGGTAGGGCGTAGGGTATGGGTTAGGGTTAGGGTTAGGGTTAGTGTTAGGGTTAGGGCTCGGTTTAGGGTACGGGTTAGGATTAGGGTACTCGTTAGGGTTAGGGTAGCGGTTAGGGTTAGGGTACGCGTTAGGGTGAGGGTAGTTATTAAACCTATCACACTCTCTAGATACCCCTTAGCACGTACAGGAATATTATTGGGGGTCCAGCCATGGAGAAGAGTTTAGACACTAGGACAAGATAAGGAACACACCCATTATCACGAAATCACATTAGGATTCTCTTTTTAACCTGTTCCTTAAAACACTAGTGCTTAGGAAATCTATTGGAGGCAGAAGCAGTCAAGGGTAGCTTAGGGTTAGGGTTAGGGTTAGGGTGAGGGTTAGGGTATGGCTTAGGGTACGGGTTCGGGGAGGGGTTCGGGTAGGGCGTAGGGTATGGTTTAGGGTTAGGGTTAGGGTTAATGTTAGGGTTAGGGCTCGGTTTAGGGTACGGGTTAGGATTAGGGTACGCGTTAGGGTTAGGGTAGGGGTTAGGGTTAGGGTATGTGATAGGGTGAGGTTAGTTATTAAACCTATCCCACTTTCTAGATAACCCTTAGCACGTAAAGGAATATTATTTGGGGGTCCAGCCATGGAGAAGAGTTTAGACACTAGGAGAAGATAAGGAACACACCCATTATCAAGAAATCACATTAGGATTCTCTTAAACCTGTTCCTTAAATCACTAGTGCTTAGGAAATCTATTGGAGGCAGAAGCCGTCAAGGGTAGCTTACGGTTAGGGTTAGGGTTAGGGTGAGGGTTAGGGTACGGCTTATGGTACGGGTTCGGGGAGGGGTTCGGGTAGGGCGTAGGGTATGGGTTAGGGTTAGGGTTAGGGCTAGTGTTAGGGTTAGGGCTCGGTTTAGGCTACAGGTTAGGATTAGGGTACTCGTTAGGGTTAGGGTAGGGGTTAGGGTTAGTGTACGCCTTAGGGTGAGGGTAGTTATTAAACCTATCCCACTATCTAGATACCCCTTAGCACGTACAGGAATATTATTGGGGGTCCAGCCATGGAGAAGAGTTTAGACACTAGGAGAAGATAAGGAACACACCCATTATCACGAAATCATATTAGGATTCTCTTTTTAACCTGTTCCTTAAAACACTAGTGCTTAGGAAATCTATTGGAGGCAGAAGCAGTCAAGGGTAGCTTAGGGTTAGGGTTAGGGTTAGGGTGAGGGTTAGGGTACGGCTTAGGGTACGGGTTCGGGGAGGGGTTCGAGTAGGGCGTAGGGTATGGGTTAGGGTTAGGGTTAGGGCTAGTGTTAGGGTTAGGGCTCGGTTTAGGATACGGGTTAGGATTAGGGTATGCGTTAGGGTTAGGGTAGGGGTTAGGGTTAGGGTACGCGTTAGGGTGAGGGTAGTTATTAAACCTATCCCACTCTCTAGATACCCCTTAGCACGTAAAGGAATATTATTTGGGGGTCCAGCCATGGAGAAGAGTTTAGACACGAGGAGAAGATAAGGAACACACCCATTATCAAGAAATCACATTAGGATTCTCCCTTAAACCTGTTCCTTAAATCACTAGTGCTTAGGAAATCTATTGGAGGCAGAAGCCGTCAAGGGTAGCCTAGGGTTAGGGTTAGGGTTAGGGTGAGGGTTAGGGTACGGCTTAGGGTACGGGTTCGGGGAGGGATTCGGGTAGGGCGTAGGGTATGGGTTAGAGTTAGGGTTAGGGTTAGTGTTAGGGTTAGGGCTCAGTTTAGGGTACGGGTTAGGATTAGGGTACGCGTTAGTGTTAGGGTAGGGGTTAGGGTTAGGGTACGCTTTAGGGTGAGGGTAGTTATTAAACCTATCCCACTCTCTAGATACCCCTTAGTACGTAAAGGAATATTATTTGGGGGTCCAGCCATGGAGAAGGGTTTAGACACTAGGAGAAGATAAGGAACACACCCATTATCAAGAAATCACAATATGATTCTCTTTTTAAACTGTTCCTTAAAACACTAGTGGTTAGGAAATCTATTGGAGGCAGAAGCAGTCAAGGGTAGCTTAGGGTTAGGGTTAGGGTTAGGGTGAGGGTTAGGGTACGGCTTAGGGTACGGGTTCGGTGAGGGTTTCGGGTAGGGCGTAGGGTATGGGTTAGGGTTAGGGTTAGGGTTAGTGTTAGGGTTAGGGCTCGGTTTAGGGTACGGGTTAGGATTAGGGTACTCGTTAGGGTTAGGGTAGCGGTTAGGGTTAGGGTACGCGTTAGGGTGAGGGTAGTTATTAAACCTATCACACTCTCTAGATACCCCTTAGAACGTACAGGAATATTATTGGGGGTCCAGCCATGGAGAAGAGTTTAGACACTAGGACAAGATAAGGAACACACCCATTATCACGAAATCACATTAGGATTCTCTTTTTAACCTGTTCCTTAAAACACTAGTGCTTAGGAAATCTATTGGAGGCAGAAGCAGTCAAGGGTAGCTTAGGGTTAGGGTTAGGGTTAGGGTGAGGTTTAGGGTATGGCTTAGGGTACGGGTTCGGGGAGGGGTTCGGGTAGGGCGTAGGGTATGGGTTAGGGTTAGGGTTAGGGTTAATGTTAGGTTTAGGGCTCGGTTTAGGGTACGGGTTAGGATTAGGGTACGCGTTAGGTTTAGGGTAGGGGTTAGGGTTAGGGTATGTGATAGGGTGAGTTTAGTTATTAAACCTATCCCACTCTCTAGATAACCCTTAGCACGTAAAGGAATATTATTTGGGGGTCCAGCCATGGAGAAGAGTTTAGACACTAGGAGAAGATAAGGAACACACCCATTATCAAGAAATCACATTAGGATTGTCTTTTTAACCTGTTCCTTAAAACACTAGTGCTTAGGAAATCTATTGGAGGCAGAAGCCGTCAAGGGTAGCTTAGGGTTAGGGTTAGGGTTAGGGTGAGGGTTAGGGTACGGCTTACGATACGGGTTCGGGGAGGTGTTCGGGTAGGGCGTACGGTATGGGTTAGGGTTAGGGTTAGGGCTAGTGTTAGGGTTAGGGCTCGGTTTAGGGTACGGGTTAGGATTAGGGTATGCGTTAGGGTTAGGGTAGGGGTTAGGGTTAGGATACGCTTTAGGGTGAGTGTAGTTATTAAACCTATCCCACTCTCTAGATACCCCTTAGCACGTAAAGGGATATTATTTGGGGGTCCAGCCATGGAGAAGGGTTTAGACACTAGGAAAAGATAAGGAACACACCCATTATCAAGAAATCACAATATGATTCTCTTTTTAAACTGTTCCTTAAAACACTAGTGGTTAGGAAATCTATTGGAGGCAGAAGCAGTCAAGGGTAGCTTAGGGTTAGGGTTAGGGTTAGGGTGAGGGTTAGGGTACGGCTTAGGGTACGGGTTCGGGGAGGGTTTCGGGTAGGGCGTAGGGTATGGGTTAGGGTTAGGGTTAGTGTTAGGGTTAGGGCTCGGTTTAGGGTACGGGTTAGGATTAGGGTACTCGTTAGGGTTAGGGTAGCGGTTAGGGTTAGGGTACGCGTTACGGTGAGGGTAGTTATTAAACCTATCTCACTCTCTAGATACCCCTTAGCACGTAAAGGAATATTATTTGGGGCTCCAGCCATGGAGAAGAGTTTAGACACTAGGAGAAGATAAGGAACACACCCATTATCACAAAATCACATTAGGATTCTCTTTTTAACCTGTTCCTTAAAACACTAGTGCTTAGGAAATCTATTGGAGGCAGAAGAAGTCAAGGGTAGCTTAGGGTTAGGGTTAGGGTTAGGGTGAGGGTTAGGGTACGGCTTAGGGTACGGGTTCGGGGAGGGGTTAGGGTAGGGCGTAGGGTATGGGTTAGGGTTAGGGTTAGGGCTAGTGTTAGGGTTAGGGCTCGGTTTAGGGTACGGGTTAGGATTAGGGTACGCGCTAGGGTTAGGGTAGGGGTTAGGGTTAGGGTACGCGTTAGGGTGAGGGTAGTTATTAAACCTATCACACTCTCTAGATACCCCTTAACACATAAAGGAATATTATTTGGGGGTTCAGCCATGGAGAAGAGTTTAGACACGAGGAGAAGATAAGGAACACACCCATTATCAAGAAATCACATTAGGATTCTCTTTTTAACATGTTCCTTAAAACACTAGTGCTTAGGAAATCTATTGGAGGCACAAGCCGTAAAGGGTAGCTTAGGGTTAGGGTTAGGGTTAGGGTGAGGTTTAGGGTACGGCTTAGGGTACGGGTTCGGTGAGGGTTTCGGGTAGGGCGTAGGGTATGGGTTAGGGTTAGGGTTAGGGTTAGTGTTAGGGTTAGGGCTCGGTTTAGGGTACGGGTTAGGATTAGTGTACTCGTTAGGGTTAGGGTAGCGGTTAGGGTTAGGGTACGCGTTAGGGTGAGGGTAGTTATTAAACCTATCACACTCTCTAGATACCCCTTAGCACGTACAGGAATATTATTGGGCGTCCAGCCATGGAGAAGAGTTTAGACACGAGGAGAAGATAAGGAACACACCCATTATCAAGAAATCACAATATGATTCTCTTTTTAAACTGTTCCTTAAAACACTAGTGCTTAGGAAATCTGTTGGAGGCAGAAGCAGTCAAGGGTAGCTTAGGGTTAGGGTTAGGGTTAGGGTGAGGGTTAGGGTACGGCTTAGGGTACGGGTTCGGTGAGGGTTTCGGGTAGGGCGTAGGGTATGGGTTAGGGTTAGGGTTAGGGTTAGTGTTAGGGTTAGGGCTCGGTTTAGGGTACGGGTTAGGATTAGGGTACTCGTTAGGGTTAAGGTAGCGGTTAGGGTTAGGGTACGCGTTAGGGTGAGGGTAGTTATTAAACCTATCACACTCTCTAGATACCCCTTAGCACGTACAGGAATATTATTGGGGGTCCAGCCATGGAGAAGAGTTTAGACACTAGGACAAGATAAGGAACACACCCATTATCACGAAATCACATTAGGATTCTCTTTTTAACCTGTTCCTTAAAACACTAGTGCTTAGGAAATCTATTGGAGGCAGAAGCAGTCAAGGGTAGCTTAGGGTTAGGGTTAGGGTTAGGGTGAGGGTTAGGGTATGGCTTAGGGTACGGGTTCGGGGAGGGGTTCGGGTAGGGCGTAGGGTATGGTTTAGGGTTAGGGTTAGGGTTAATGTTAGGGTTAGGGCTCGGTTTAGGGTACGGGTTAGGATTAGGGTACGCGTTAGGGTTAGGGTAGGGGTTAGGGTTAGGGTATGTGATAGGGTGAGGTTAGTTATTAAACCTATCCCACTCTCTAGATAACCCTTAGCACGTAAAGGAATATTATTTGGGGGTCCAGCCATGGAGAAGAGTTTAGACACTAGGAGAAGATAAGGAACACACCCATTATCAAGAAATCACATTAGGATTCTCTTTTTAACCTGTTCCTTAAAACACTAGTGCTTAGGAAATCTATTGCAGGCAGAAGCCGTCAAGGGTAGCTTAGGGTTAGGGTTAGGGTTAGGGTGAGGGTTAGGGTACGGCTTACGATACGGGTTCGGGGAGGTGTTCGGGTAGGGCGTACGGTATGGGTTAGGGTTAGGGTTAGGGCTAGTGTTAGGGTTAGGGCTCGGTTTAGGGTACTGGTTAGGATTAGGGTATGCGTTAGGGTTAGGGTAGGGGTTAGGGTTAGGATACGCTTTAGGGTGAGTGTAGTTATTAAACCTATCCCACTCTGTAGATACCCCTTAGCACGTAAAGGAATATTATTTGGGGCTCCAGCCATGGAGAAGGGTTTAGACACTAGGAGAAGATAAGGAACACACCCATTATCAAGAAATCACAATATGATTCTCTTTTTAAACTGTTCCTTAAAACACTAGTCGTTAGGAAATCTATTGGAGGCAGAAGCAGTCAAGGGTAGCTTAGGGTTAGGGTTAGGGTTAGGGTGAGGGTTAGGGTACGGCTTAGGGTACGGGTTCGGGGAGGGTTTCGGGTAGGGCGTAGGGTATGGGTTAGGGTTAGGGTTAGTGTTAGGGTTAGGGCTCGGTTTAGGGTACGGTTTAGGATTAGGGTACTCGTTAGGGTTAGGGTAGCGGTTAGGGTTAGGGTACGCGTTACGGTGAGGGTAGTTATTAAACCTATCACACTCTCTAGATACCCCTTAGCACGTAAAGGAATATTATTTGGGGCTCCAGCCATGGAGAAGAGTTTAGACACTAGGAGAAGATAAGGAACACACCCATTATCACAAAATCACATTAGGATTCTCTTTTTAACATGTTCCTTAAAACACTAGTGCTTAGGAAATCTATTGGAGGCAGAAGAAGTCAAGGGTAGCTTAGGGTTAGGGTTAGGGTTAGGGTGAGGGTTAGGGTACGGCTTAGGGTACGGGTTCGGGGAGGGGTTCGGGTAGGGCGTAGGGTATGGGTTAGGGTTAGGGTTAGGGCTAGTGTTAGGGTTAGGGCTCGGTTTAGGGTACGGGTTAGGATTAGGGTACGCGCTAGGGTTAGGGTAGGGGTTTGGGTTAGGGTACGCGTTAGGGTGAGGGTAGTTATTAAACCTATCACACTCTCTAGATACCCCTTAACACATAAAGGAATATTATTTGGGGGTTCAGCCATGGAGAAGAGTTTAGACACGAGGAGAAGATAAGGAACACACCCATTATCAAGAAATCACATTAGGATTCTCTTTTTAACATGTTCCTTAAAACACTAGTGCTTAGGAAATCTATTGGAGGCACAAGCCATAAAGGGTAGCTTAGGGTTAGGGTTAGGGTTAGGGTGAGGGTTAGGGTACGGCTTAGGGTACGGGTTCGGGGAGGGGTTCGGGTAGGGCGTAGGGTATGGGTTAGGGTTAGGGTTAGGGCTAGTGTTAGGGTTAGGGCTCGGTTTAGGGTACGGGTTAGGATTAGGGTACGCGTTAGTGTTAGGGTAGGGGTTAGGGTTAGGGTACGCGTTAGGGTGGGGGTAGTTATTAAACCTATCACACTCTCTAGATACCCCTTAGCACGTAAAGGAATATTATTTGGGGGTCCAGCCATGGAGAAGAGTTTAGACACGAGGAGAAGATAAGGAACACACCCATTATCACGAAATCACATTAGGATTCTCTTTTTAACCTGTTCCTTAAAACACTTGTGCTTAGGAAATCTATTGGAGGCAGAAGCCGTCAAGGGTAGCTTAGGGTTAGGTTTAGGGTTAGGGTGAGGGTTAGGGTACGGCTTAGGGTACGGGTTCTCGGAGGGGTTCGGGTAGGGCGTAGGGTATGGGTTAGGGTTAGTGTTAGGGTTAGTGTTAGGGTTAGGGCTCGGTTTAGGGTACGGGTTAGGATTAGGGTACGTGTTAGTGTTAGGGTAGGTGTTAGGGTTAGGGTACGCGAGAGG
This sequence comes from Balaenoptera acutorostrata, assembly GCF_949987535.1. NCBI lineage: Eukaryota > Metazoa > Chordata > Mammalia > Artiodactyla > Balaenopteridae > Balaenoptera > Balaenoptera acutorostrata. The sequence goes on from NW_026646024.1 coordinate 15,478, forward strand.
GTGAGGTTAGTTATTAAACCTATCCCACTCTCTAGATACCCCTTAGCACGTAAAGGAATATTATTTGGGGGTCCAGCCATGGAGAAGAGTTTAGACACTAGGAGAAGATAAGGAACACACCGATTATCAAGAAATCACATTAGGATTCTCTTTTTAACCAGTTCCTTAAAACACTAGTGCTTAGGAAATATATTGGAGGCAGAAGCAGTCAAGGGTAGCTTAGGGTTAGGGTTAGGGTTAGGGTGAGGGTTAGGGTATGGCTTAGGGTACGGGTTCTGGGAGGGGTTCGTGTAGGGCGTAGGGTATGGGTTAGGGTTAGGGTTAGGGTTAGTGTTAGGGTTAGGGCTCGGTTTAGGGTACGGGTTAGGATTAGGGTACGCGTTAGGGATAGGGTAGGGGTTATGGTTAGGGTACGCGTTAGGGTGGGGGTAGTTATTAAACCTATCACACTCTCTAGATACCCCTTAGCACGTAAAGGACTATTATTTGGGGGTCCAGCCATGGAGAACAGTTTAGACACGAGGAGAAGATAAGGAACACACCCATTATCAAGAAATCACAATGTGATTCTCTTTTTAACCTGTTCCTTAAAACACTAGTGCTTAGGAAATCTATTGGAGGCAGAAGCAGTCAAGGGTAGCTTAGGGTTAGGGGTAGGGTTAGGGTGAGGGTTACGGTACGGCTTACGATACGGGTTCGGGGAGGGGTTCGTGTAGGGCGCAGGGTATGTGTTAGGGTTAGGGATAGGGCTACTGTTAGTGTTAGGGCTCGGTTTAGGGTACGGGTTAGGATTAGGGTATGCGTTAGGGTTAGAGTAGGGGTTAGGGTTAGGATACGCGTTAGGGTGAGGGTAGTTATTAAACCTATCCCACTCTCTAGATACCCCTTAGCACGTAAAGGAATATTATTTGGGGTCCAGCCATGGAGAAGAGTTTAGACACGAGGAGAAGATAAGGAACACACCCATTATCAAGAAATCACATTAGGATTCTCTTTTTAACCTGTTCCTTAAAACACTAGTGCTTAGGAAATCTATTGGAGGCAGTAGCAGTCAAGGGTAGCTTAGGGTTAAGGTGAGGGTTAGGGTACGGCTTAGGGTACGGGTTCGGGGAGGGTTTCGGGTAGGGATTAGGGTATGGGTTAGGGTTAGGGTTAGGGTTAGTGTTAGGGTTAGGGCTCGGTTTAGGGTACGGGTTAGGATTAGGGTACTCGTTAGGGTTAGGGTAGCGGTTAGGGTTAGGGTACGCGTTAGGGTGAGGGTAGTTATTAAACCTATCACACTCTCTAGATACCCCTTAGCACGTAAAGGAATATTATTTGGGCGTCGAGCCATTGAGAAGAGTTTAGACACTAGGAGAAGATAAGGAACACACCCATTATCACGAAATCACATTAGGATTCTCTTTTTAACTTGTTCCTTAAAACACTAGTGCTTAGGAAATCTATTGGAGGCAGAAGCAGTCAAGAGTAGCTTAGGGTTAGGGTTAGGGTTAGGGTGAGGGTTAGGGTACGGCTTAGGATACGGGTTCGGGGAGGGGTTCGGGTAGGGCGTAGGGTATGGGTTAGGGTTAGGGTTAGGGCTAGTGTTAGGGTTAGGGCTCGGTTTAGGGTACGGTTTAGGATTAGGGTACGCGTTAGGGTTAGGGTAGGGGTTAGGGTTAGGGTACGCGTTAGGGTGAGGGTAGTTATTAAACCTATCCCACTCTCTAGATACCCCTTAGCACGTAAAGGAATATTATTTGGGGGTCCAGCCATGGAGAAGAGTTTAGACACGAGGAGAAGATAAGGAACACACCCATTATCAAGAAATCACATTAGGATTCTCTTTTTAACCTGTTCCTTAAAACACTAGTGCTAAGGAAATCTATTGGAGGAAGAAGCAGTCAAGGGTAGCTTAGGGTTAGGGTTAGGGTTAGGGTGAGGGTTAGGGTTAGGGCTCGGTTTAGGGTACGGGTTAGGATTAGGGTACGCGTTAGTGTTAGTGTAGGTGTTAGGGTTAGGGTACGCGAGAGTGTGAGGTTAGTTATTAAACCTATCCCACTCTCTAGATACCCCTTAGCACGTACAAGAATATTATAGGGGGTCCAGCCATGGAGAAGAGTTTAGACACTAGGAGAAGATAAGGAACACACCCATTATCACGAAATCACATTAGGATTCTCTTTTTAAACTGTTCCTTAAAACACTAGTGGTTAGGAAATCTATTGGAGGCAGAAGCAGTCAAGGGTAGCTTAGGGTTAGGGTTAGGGTTAGGGTGAGGGTTAGGGTACGGCTTAGGGTACGGGTTCGGGGAGGGGTTCGGGTAGGGCGTAGGGTATGGGTTAGGGTTAGGGTTAGGGCTAGTGTTAGAGTTAGGGCTCGGTTTAGGTTACGGGTTAGGATTAGGGTACGCGCTAGGGTTAGGGTAGGGGTTAGGGTTAGGGTACGCGTTAGGGTGAGGGTAGTTATTAAACCTATCACACTCTCTAGATACCCCTTAGCACGTAAAGGAATATTATTTGGGGGTCCAGCCATGGAGAAGAGTTTAGACACGAGGAGAAGATAAGGAACACACCCATTATCAAGAAATCACATTAGGATTCTCTTTTTAACATGTTCCTTAAATCACTAGTGCTTAGGAAATCTATTGGAGGCAGAAGCCGTCAAGGGTAGCTTAGGGTTAGGGTTAGGGTTAGGGTGAGGGTTAGGGTACGGCTTAGGGTACGGGTTCGGGGAGGGGTTCGGGTAGGGCGTAGGGTATGGGTTAGGGTTAGGGTTAGGGCTAGTGTTAGGGTTAGGGCTCGGTTTAGGGTACGGGTTAGGATTAGGGTACGCGTTAGGGTTCGGGTAGGGGTTAGGGTTAGGGTACGCGTTAGGGTGAGGGTAGTTATTAAACCTATCCCACTCTCTAGATACCCCTTAGCACGTAAAGGAATATTATTTGGGGGTCCAGCCATGGAGAAGAGTTTAGACACGAGGAGAAGATAAGGAACACACCCATTATCAAGAAATTACAATGTGATTCTCTTTTTAAACTGTTCCTTAAAACACTAGTGCTTAGGAAATCTATTGGAGGCAGTAGCAGTCAAGGGTAGCTTAGGGTTAGGGTGAGGGTTAGGGTACGGCTTAGGGTACGGGTTCGGGGAGGGTTTCGGGTAGGGATTAGGGTATGGGTTAGGGTTAGGGTTAGGGTTAGTGTTAGGGTTAGGGCTCGGTTTAGGGTACGGGTTAGGATTAGGGTACTCGTTAGGGTTAGGGTAGCGGTTAGGGTTAGGGTACGCGTTAGGGTGAGGGTAGTTATTAAACCTATCACACTCTCTAGATACCCCTTAGCACGTAAAGGAATATTATTTGGGCGTCGAGCCATTGAGAAGAGTTTAGACACTAGGAGAAGATAAGGAACACACCCATTATCACGAAATCACATTAGGATTCTCTTTTTAACTTGTTCCTTAAAACACTAGTGCTTAGGAAATCTATTGGAGGCAGAAGCAGTCAAGGGTAGCTTAGGGTTAGGGTTAGGGTTAGGGTGAGGGTTAGGGTACGGCTTAGGGTACGGGTTCGGGGAGGGGTTCGGGTAGGGCGTAGGGTATGGGTTAGGGTTAGGGTTAGGGCTAGTGTTAGGGTTAGGGCTCGGTTTAGGGTACGGTTTAGGATTAGGGTACGCGTTAGGGTTAGGGTAGGGGTTAGGGTTAGGGTACGCGTTAGGGTGAGGGTAGTTATTAAACCTATCCCACTCTCTAGATACCCCTTAGCACGTAAAGGAATATTATTTGGGGGTCCAGCCATGGAGAAGAGTTTAGACACGAGGAGAAGATAAGGAACACACCCATTATCAAGAAATCACATTAGGATTCTCTTTTTAACCTGTTCCTTAAAACACTAGTGCTAAGGAAATCTATTGGAGGAAGAAGCAGTCAAGGGTAGCTTAGGGTTAGGGTTAGGGTTAGGGTGAGGGTTAGGGTTAGGGCTCGGTTTAGGGTACGGGTTAGGATTAGGGTACGCGTTAGTGTTAGTGTAGGTGTTAGGGTTAGGGTACGCGAGAGTGTGAGGTTAGTTATTAAACCTATCCCACTCTCTAGATACCCCTTAGCACGTACAAGAATATTATAGGGGGTCCAGCCATGGAGAAGAGTTTAGACACTAGGAGAAGATAAGGAACACACCCATTATCACGAAATCACATTAGGATTCTCTTTTTAAACTGTTCCTTAAAACACTAGTGGTTAGGAAATCTATTGGAGGCAGAAGCAGTCAAGGGTAGCTTAGGGTTAGGGTTAGGGTTAGGGTGAGGGTTAGGGTACGGCTTAGGGTACGGGTTCGGGGAGGGGTTCGGGTAGGGCGTAGGGTATGGGTTAGGGTTAGGGTTAGGGCTAGTGTTAGAGTTAGGGCTCGGTTTAGGTTACGGGTTAGGATTAGGGTACGCGCTAGGGTTAGGGTAGGGGTTAGGGTTAGGGTACGCGTTAGGGTGAGGGTAGTTATTAAACCTATCACACTCTCTAGATACCCCTTAGCACGTAAAGGAATATTATTTGGGGGTCCAGCCATGGAGAAGAGTTTAGACACGAGGAGAAGATAAGGAACACACCCATTATCAAGAAATCACATTAGGATTCTCTTTTTAACATGTTCCTTAAATCACTAGTGCTTAGGAAATCTATTGGAGGCAGAAGCCGTCAAGGGTAGCTTAGGGTTAGGGTTAGGGTTAGGGTGAGGGTTAGGGTACGGCTTAGGGTACGGGTTCGGGGAGGGGTTCGGGTAGGGCGTAGGGTATGGGTTAGGGTTAGGGTTAGGGCTAGTGTTAGGGTTAGGGCTCGGTTTAGGGTACGGGTTAGGATTAGGGTACGCGTTAGGGTTCGGGTAGGGGTTAGGGTTAGGGTACGCGTTAGGGTGAGGGTAGTTATTAAACCTATCCCACTCTCTAGATACCCCTTAGCACGTAAAGGAATATTATTTGGGGGTCCAGCCATGGAGAAGAGTTTAGACACGAGGAGAAGATAAGGAACACACCCATTATCAAGAAATTACAATGTGATTCTCTTTTTAAACTGTTCCTTAAAACACTAGTGCTTAGGAAATCTATTGGAGGCAGTAGCAGTCAAGGGTAGCTTAGGTTTAGGGTGAGGGTTAGGGTACGGCTTAGGGTACGGGTTCGGGGAGGGTTTCGGGTAGGGATTAGGGTATGGGTTAGGGTTAGGGTTAGGGTTAGTGTTAGGGTTAGGGCTCGGTTTAGGGTACGGGTTAGGATTAGGGTACTCGTTAGGGTTAGGGTAGCGGTTAGGGTTAGGGTACGCGTTAGGGTGAGGGTAGTTATTAAACCTATCACACTCTCTAGATACCCCTTAGCACGTAAAGGAATATTATTTGGGCGTCGAGCCATTGAGAAGAGTTTAGACACTAGGAGAAGATAAGGAACACACCCATTATCACGAAATCACATTAGGATTCTCTTTTTAACTTGTTCCTTAAAACACTAGTGCTTAGGAAATCTATTGGAGGCAGAAGCAGTCAAGGGTAGCTTAGGGTTAGGGTTAGGGTTAGGGTGAGGGTTAGGGTACGGCTTAGGGTACGGGTTCGGGGAGGGGTTCGGGTAGGGCGTAGGGTATGGGTTAGGGTTAGGGTTAGGGCTAGTGTTAGGGTTAGGGCTCGGTTTAGGGTACGGTTTAGGATTAGGGTACGCGTTAGGGTTAGGGTAGGGGTTAGGGTTAGGGTACGCGTTAGGGTGAGGGTAGTTATTAAACCTATCCCACTCTCTAGATACCCCTTAGCACGTAAAGGAATATTATTTGGGGGTCCAGCCATGGAGAAGAGTTTAGACACGAGGAGAAGATAAGGAACACACCCATTATCAAGAAATCACATTAGGATTCTCTTTTTAACCTGTTCCTTAAAACACTAGTGCTAAGGAAATCTATTGGAGGAAGAAGCAGTCAAGGGTAGCTTAGGGTTAGGGTTAGGGTTAGGGTGAGGGTTAGGGTTAGGGCTCGGTTTAGGGTACGGGTTAGGATTAGGGTACGCGTTAGTGTTAGTGTAGGTGTTAGGGTTAGGGTACGCGAGAGTGTGAGGTTAGTTATTAAACCTATCCCACTCTCTAGATACCCCTTAGCACGTACAAGAATATTATAGGGGGTCCAGCCATGGAGAAGAGTTTAGACACTAGGAGAAGATAAGGAACACACCCATTATCACGAAATCACATTAGGATTCTCTTTTTAAACTGTTCCTTAAAACACTAGTGGTTAGGAAATCTATTGGAGGCAGAAGCAGTCAAGGGTAGCTTAGGGTTAGGGTTAGGGTTAGGGTGAGGGTTAGGGTACGGCTTAGGGTACGGGTTCGGGGAGGGGTTCGGGTAGGGCGTAGGGTATGGGTTAGGGTTAGGGTTAGGGCTAGTGTTAGAGTTAGGGCTCGGTTTAGGTTACGGGTTAGGATTAGGGTACGCGCTAGGGTTAGGGTAGGGGTTAGGGTTAGGGTACGCGTTAGGGTGAGGGTAGTTATTAAACCTATCACACTCTCTAGATACCCCTTAGCACGTAAAGGAATATTATTTGGGGGTCCAGCCATGGAGAAGAGTTTAGACACGAGGAGAAGATAAGGAACACACCCATTATCAAGAAATCACATTAGGATTCTCTTTTTAACATGTTCCTTAAATCACTAGTGCTTAGGAAATCTATTGGAGGCAGAAGCCGTCAAGGGTAGCTTAGGGTTAGGGTTAGGGTTAGGGTGAGGGTTAGGGTACGGCTTAGGGTACGGGTTCGGGGAGGGGTTCGGGTAGGGCGTAGGGTATGGGTTAGGGTTAGGGTTAGGGCTAGTGTTAGGGTTAGGGCTCGGTTTAGGGTACGGGTTAGGATTAGGGTACGCGTTAGGGTTCGGGTAGGGGTTAGGGTTAGGGTACGCGTTAGGGTGAGGGTAGTTATTAAACCTATCCCACTCTCTAGATACCCCTTAGCACGTAAAGGAATATTATTTGGGGGTCCAGCCATGGAGAAGAGTTTAGACACGAGGAGAAGATAAGGAACACACCCATTATCAAGAAATTACAATGTGATTCTCTTTTTAAACTGTTCCTTAAAACACTAGTGCTTAGGAAATCTATTGGAGGCAGAAGCAGTCAAGGGTAGCTTAGGGTTAGGGTTAGGGTTAGGGTGAGGGTTAGGGTACGGCTTAGGGTACGGGTTCGGGGAGGGGTTCGGGTAGGCCGTAGGGTATGGGTTAGGATTAGGGTTAGGGTTAGTGTTAGGGTTAGGGCTCGGTTTAGGGTACGGGTTAGGATTAGGGTACGCGTTAGTGTTAGTGTAGGTGTTAGGGTTAGGGTACGCGAGAGTGTGAGGTTAGTTATTAAACCTATCCCACTCTCTAGATACCCCTTAGCACGTACAAGAATATTATAGGGGGTCCAGCCATGGAGAAGAGTTTAGACACTAGGAGAAGATAAGGAACACACCCATTATCACGAAATCACATTAGGATTCTCTTTTTAAACTGTTCCTTAAAACACTAGTGGTTAGGAAATCTATTGGAGGCAGAAGCAGTCAAGGGTAGCTTAGGGTTAGGGTTAGGGTTAGGGTGAGGGTTAGGGTACGGCTTAGGGTACGGGTTCGGGGAGGGGTTCGGGTAGGGCGTAGGGTATGGGTTAGGGTTAGGGTTAGGGCTAGTGTTAGAGTTAGGGCTCGGTTTAGGTTACGGGTTAGGATTAGGGTACGCGCTAGGGTTAGGGTAGGGGTTAGGGTTAGGGTACGCGTTAGGGTGAGGGTAGTTATTAAACCTATCACACTCTCTAGATACCCCTTAGCACGTAAAGGAATATTATTTGGGGGTCCAGCCATGGAGAAGAGTTTAGACACGAGGAGAAGATAAGGAACACACCCATTATCAAGAAATCACATTAGGATTCTCTTTTTAACATGTTCCTTAAATCACTAGTGCTTAGGAAATCTATTGGAGGCAGAAGCCGTCAAGGGTAGCTTAGGGTTAGGGTTAGGGTTAGGGTGAGGGTTAGGGTACGGCTTAGGGTACGGGTTCGGGGAGGGGTTCGGGTAGGGCGTAGGGTATGGGTTAGGGTTAGGGTTAGGGCTAGTGTTAGGGTTAGGGCTCGGTTTAGGGTACGGGTTAGGATTAGGGTACGCGTTAGGGTTCGGGTAGGGGTTAGGGTTAGGGTACGCGTTAGGGTGAGGGTAGTTATTAAACCTATCCCACTCTCTAGATACCCCTTAGCACGTAAAGGAATATTATTTGGGGGTCCAGCCATGGAGAAGAGTTTAGACACGAGGAGAAGATAAGGAACACACCCATTATCAAGAAATTACAATGTGATTCTCTTTTTAAACTGTTCCTTAAAACACTAGTGCTTAGGAAATCTATTGGAGGCAGAAGCAGTCAAGGGTAGCTTAGGGTTAGGGTTAGGGTTAGGGTGAGGGTTAGGGTACGGCTTAGGGTACGGGTTCGGGGAGGGGTTCGGGTAGGCCGTAGGGTATGGGTTAGGATTAGGGTTAGGGTTAGTGTTAGGGTTAGGGCTCGGTTTAGGGTACGGGTTAGGATTAGGGTACGCGTTAGTGTTAGTGTAGGTGTTAGGGTTAGGGTACGCGAGAGTGTGAGGTTAGTTATTAAACCTATCCCACTCTCTAGATACCCCTTAGCACGTACAAGAATATTATAGGGGGTCCAGCCATGGAGAAGAGTTTAGACACTAGGAGAAGATAAGGAACACACCCATTATCACGAAATCACATTAGGATTCTCTTTTTAAACTGTTCCTTAAAACACTAGTGGTTAGGAAATCTATTGGAGGCAGAAGCAGTCAAGGGTAGCTTAGGGTTAGGGTTAGGGTTAGGGTGAGGGTTAGGGTACGGCTTAGGGTACGGGTTCGGGGAGGGGTTCGGGTAGGGCGTAGGGTATGGGTTAGGGTTAGGGTTAGGGTTAGTGTTAGAGTTAGGGCTCGGTTTAGGTTACGGGTTAGGATTAGGGTACGCGCTAGGGTTAGGGTAGGGGTTAGGGTTAGGGTACGCGTTAGGGTGAGGGTAGTTATTAAACCTATCACACTCTCTAGATACCCCTTAGCACGTAAAGGAATATTATTTGGGGGTCCAGCCATGGAGAAGAGTTTAGACACGAGGAGAAGATAAGGAACACACCCATTATCAAGAAATCACATTAGGATTCTCTTTTTAACATGTTCCTTAAATCACTAGTGCTTAGGAAATCTATTGGAGGCAGAAGCCGTCAAGGGTAGCTTAGGGTTAGGGTTAGGGTTAGGGTGAGGGTTAGGGTACGGCTTAGGGTACGGGTTCGGGGAGGGGTTCGGGTAGGGCGTAGGGTATGGGTTAGGGTTAGGGTTAGGGCTAGTGTTAGGGTTAGGGCTCGGTTTAGGGTACGGGTTAGGATTAGGGTACGCGTTAGGGTTCGGGTAGGGGTTAGGGTTAGGGTACGCGTTAGGGTGAGGGTAGTTATTAAACCTATCCCACTCTCTAGATACCCCTTAGCACGTAAAGGAATATTATTTGGGGGTCCAGCCATGGAGAAGAGTTTAGACACGAGGAGAAGATAAGGAACACACCCATTATCAAGAAATTACAATGTGATTCTCTTTTTAAACTGTTCCTTAAAACACTAGTGCTTAGGAAATCTATTGGAGGCAGTAGCAGTCAAGGGTAGCTTAGGGTTAGGGTGAGGGTTAGGGTACGGCTTAGGGTACGGGTTCGGGGAGGGTTTCGGGTAGGGATTAGGGTATGGGTTAGGGTTAGGGTTAGGGTTAGTGTTAGGGTTAGGGCTCGGTTTAGGGTACGGGTTAGGATTAGGGTACTCGTTAGGGTTAGGGTAGCGGTTAGGGTTAGGGTACGCGTTAGGGTGAGGGTAGTTATTAAACCTATCACACTCTCTAGATACCCCTTAGCACGTAAAGGAATATTATTTGGGCGTCGAGCCATTGAGAAGAGTTTAGACACTAGGAGAAGATAAGGAACACACCCATTATCACGAAATCACATTAGGATTCTCTTTTTAACTTGTTCCTTAAAACACTAGTGCTTAGGAAATCTATTGGAGGCAGAAGCAGTCAAGGGTAGCTTAGGGTTAGGGTTAGGGTTAGGGTGAGGGTTAGGGTACGGCTTAGGGTACGGGTTCGGGGAGGGGTTCGGGTAGGGCGTAGGGTATGGGTTAGGGTTAGGGTTAGGGCTAGTGTTAGGGTTAGGGCTCGGTTTAGGGTACGGTTTAGGATTAGGGTACGCGTTAGGGTTAGGGTAGGGGTTAGGGTTAGGGTACGCGTTAGGGTGAGGGTAGTTATTAAACCTATCCCACTCTCTAGATACCCCTTAGCACGTAAAGGAATATTATTTGGGGGTCCAGCCATGGAGAAGAGTTTAGACACGAGGAGAAGATAAGGAACACACCCATTATCAAGAAATCACATTAGGATTCTCTTTTTAACCTGTTCCTTAAAACACTAGTGCTAAGGAAATCTATTGGAGGAAGAAGCAGTCAAGGGTAGCTTAGGGTTAGGGTTAGGGTTAGGGTGAGGGTTAGGGTTAGGGCTCGGTTTAGGGTACGGGTTAGGATTAGGGTACGCGTTAGTGTTAGTGTAGGTGTTAGGGTTAGGGTACGCGAGAGTGTGAGGTTAGTTATTAAACCTATCCCACTCTCTAGATACCCCTTAGCACGTACAAGAATATTATAGGGGGTCCAGCCATGGAGAAGAGTTTAGACACTAGGAGAAGATAAGGAACACACCCATTATCACGAAATCACATTAGGATTCTCTTTTTAAACTGTTCCTTAAAACACTAGTGGTTAGGAAATCTATTGGAGGCAGAAGCAGTCAAGGGTAGCTTAGGGTTAGGGTTAGGGTTAGGGTGAGGGTTAGGGTACGGCTTAGGGTACGGGTTCGGGGAGGGGTTCGGGTAGGGCGTAGGGTATGGGTTAGGGTTAGGGTTAGGGCTAGTGTTAGAGTTAGGGCTCGGTTTAGGTTACGGGTTAGGATTAGGGTACGCGCTAGGGTTAGGGTAGGGGTTAGGGTTAGGGTACGCGTTAGGGTGAGGGTAGTTATTAAACCTATCACACTCTCTAGATACCCCTTAGCACGTAAAGGAATATTATTTGGGGGTCCAGCCATGGAGAAGAGTTTAGACACGAGGAGAAGATAAGGAACACACCCATTATCAAGAAATCACATTAGGATTCTCTTTTTAACATGTTCCTTAAATCACTAGTGCTTAGGAAATCTATTGGAGGCAGAAGCCGTCAAGGGTAGCTTAGGGTTAGGGTTAGGGTTAGGGTGAGGGTTAGGGTACGGCTTAGGGTACGGGTTCGGGGAGGGGTTCGGGTAGGGCGTAGGGTATGGGTTAGGGTTAGGGTTAGGGCTAGTGTTAGGGTTAGGGCTCGGTTTAGGGTACGAATTAGGATTAGGGTACGCGTTAGGGTTCGGGTAGGGGTTAGGGTTAGGGTACGCGTTAGGGTGAGGGTAGTTATTAAACCTATCCCACTCTCTAGATACCCCTTAGCACGTAAAGGAATATTATTTGGGGGTCCAGCCATGGAGAAGAGTTTAGACACGAGGAGAAGATAAGGAACACACCCATTATCAAGAAATTACAATGTGATTCTCTTTTTAAACTGTTCCTTAAAACACTAGTGCTTAGGAAATCTATTGGAGGCAGAAGCAGTCAAGGGTAGCTTAGGGTTAGGGTTAGGGTTAGGGTGAGGGTTAGGGTACGGCTTAGGGTACGGGTTCGGGGAGGGGTTCGGGTAGGCCGTAGGGTATGGGTTAGGATTAGGGTTAGGGTTAGTGTTAGGGTTAGGGCTCGGTTTAGGGTACGGGTTAGGATTAGGGTACGCGTTAGTGTTAGTGTAGGTGTTAGGGTTAGGGTACGCGAGAGTGTGAGGTTAGTTATTAAACCTATCCCACTCTCTAGATACCCCTTAGCACGTACAAGAATATTATAGGGGGTCCAGCCATGGAGAAGAGTTTAGACACTAGGAGAAGATAAGGAACACACCCATTATCACGAAATCACATTAGGATTCTCTTTTTAAACTGTTCCTTAAAACACTAGTGGTTAGGAAATCTATTGGAGGCAGAAGCAGTCAAGGGTAGCTTAGGGTTAGGGTTAGGGTTAGGGTGAGGGTTAGGGTACGGCTTAGGGTACGGGTTCGGGGAGGGGTTCGGGTAGGGCGTAGGGTATGGGTTAGGGTTAGGGTTAGGGCTAGTGTTAGAGTTAGGGCTCGGTTTAGGTTACGGGTTAGGATTAGGGTACGCGCTAGGGTTAGGGTAGGGGTTAGGGTTAGGGTACGCGTTAGGGTGAGGGTAGTTATTAAACCTATCACACTCTCTAGATACCCCTTAGCACGTAAAGGAATATTATTTGGGGGTCCAGCCATGGAGAAGAGTTTAGACACGAGGAGAAGATAAGGAACACACCCATTATCAAGAAATCACATTAGGATTCTCTTTTTAACATGTTCCTTAAATCACTAGTGCTTAGGAAATCTATTGGAGGCAGAAGCCGTCAAGGGTAGCTTAGGGTTAGGGTTAGGGTTAGGGTGAGGGTTAGGGTACGGCTTAGGGTACGGGTTCGGGGAGGGGTTCGGGTAGGGCGTAGGGTATGGGTTAGGGTTAGGGTTAGGGCTAGTGTTAGGGTTAGGGCTCGGTTTAGGGTACGGGTTAGGATTAGGGTACGCGTTAGGGTTCGGGTAGGGGTTAGGGTTAGGGTACGCGTTAGGGTGAGGGTAGTTATTAAACCTATCCCACTCTCTAGATACCCCTTAGCACGTAAAGGAATATTATTTGGGGGTCCAGCCATGGAGAAGAGTTTAGACACGAGGAGAAGATAAGGAACACACCCATTATCAAGAAATTACAATGTGATTCTCTTTTTAAACTGTTCCTTAAAACACTAGTGCTTAGGAAATCTATTGGAGGCAGTAGCAGTCAAGGGTAGCTTAGGGTTAGGGTGAGGGTTAGGGTACGGCTTAGGGTACGGGTTCGGGGAGGGTTTCGGGTAGGGATTAGGGTATGGGTTAGGGTTAGGGTTAGGGTTAGTGTTAGGGTTAGGGCTCGGTTTAGGGTACGGGTTAGGATTAGGGTACTCGTTAGGGTTAGGGTAGCGGTTAGGGTTAGGGTACGCGTTAGGGTGAGGGTAGTTATTAAACCTATCACACTCTCTAGATACCCCTTAGCACGTAAAGGAATATTATTTGGGCGTCGAGCCATTGAGAAGAGTTTAGACACTAGGAGAAGATAAGGAACACACCCATTATCACGAAATCACATTAGGATTCTCTTTTTAACTTGTTCCTTAAAACACTAGTGCTTAGGAAATCTATTGGAGGCAGAAGCAGTCAAGGGTAGCTTAGGGTTAGGGTTAGGGTTAGGGTGAGGGTTAGGGTACGGCTTAGGGTACGGGTTCGGGGAGGGGTTCGGGTAGGGCGTAGGGTATGGGTTAGGGTTAGGGTTAGGGCTAGTGTTAGGGTTAGGGCTCGGTTTAGGGTACGGTTTAGGATTAGGGTACGCGTTAGGGTTAGGGTAGGGGTTAGGGTTAGGGTACGCGTTAGGGTGAGGGTAGTTATTAAACCTATCCCACTCTCTAGATACCCCTTAGCACGTAAAGGAATATTATTTGGGGGTCCAGCCATGGAGAAGAGTTTAGACACGAGGAGAAGATAAGGAACACACCCATTATCAAGAAATCACATTAGGATTCTCTTTTTAACCTGTTCCTTAAAACACTAGTGCTAAGGAAATCTATTGGAGGAAGAAGCAGTCAAGGGTAGCTTAGGGTTAGGGTTAGGGTTAGGGTGAGGGTTAGGGTTAGGGCTCGGTTTAGGGTACGGGTTAGGATTAGGGTACGCGTTAGTGTTAGTGTAGGTGTTAGGGTTAGGGTACGCGAGAGTGTGAGGTTAGTTATTAAACCTATCCCACTCTCTAGATACCCCTTAGCACGTACAAGAATATTATAGGGGGTCCAGCCATGGAGAAGAGTTTAGACACTAGGAGAAGATAAGGAACACACCCATTATCACGAAATCACATTAGGATTCTCTTTTTAAACTGTTCCTTAAAACACTAGTGGTTAGGAAATCTATTGGAGGCAGAAACAGTCAAGGGTAGCTTAGGGTTAGGGTTAGGGTTAGGGTGAGGGTTAGGGTACGGCTTAGGGTACGGGTTCGGGGAGGGGTTCGGGTAGGGCGTAGGGTATGGGTTAGGGTTAGGGTTAGGGCTAGTGTTAGAGTTAGGGCTCGGTTTAGGTTACGGGTTAGGATTAGGGTACGCGCTAGGGTTAGGGTAGGGGTTAGGGTTAGGGTATGCGTTAGGGTGAGGGTAGTTATTAAACCTATCACACTCTCTAGATACCCCTTAGCACGTAAAGGAATATTATTTGGGGGTCCAGCCATGGAGAAGAGTTTAGACACGAGGAGAAGATAAGGAACACACCCATTATCAAGAAATCACATTAGGATTCTCTTTTTAACATGTTCCTTAAATCACTAGTGCTTAGGAAATCTATTGGAGGCAGAAGCCGTCAAGGGTAGCTTAGGGTTAGGGTTAGGGTTAGGGTGAGGGTTAGGGTACGGCTTAGGGTACGGGTTCGGGGAGGGGTTCGGGTAGGGCGTAGGGTATGGGTTAGGGTTAGGGTTAGGGCTAGTGTTAGGGTTAGGGTTCGGTTTAGGGTACGGGTTAGGATTAGGGTACGCGTTAGGGTTCGGGTAGGGGTTAGGGTTAGGGTACGCGTTAGGGTGAGGGTAGTTATTAAACCTATCCCACTCTCTAGATACCCCTTAGCACGTAAAGGAATATTATTTGGGGGTCCAGCCATGGAGAAGAGTTTAGACACGAGGAGAAGATAAGGAACACACCCATTATCAAGAAATTACAATGTGATTCTCTTTTTAAACTGTTCCTTAAAACACTAGTGCTTAGGAAATCTATTGGAGGCAGAAGCAGTCAAGGGTAGCTTAGGGTTAGGGTTAGGGTTAGGGTGAGGGTTAGGGTACGGCTTAGGGTACGGGTTCGGGGAGGGGTTCGGGTAGGCCGTAGGGTATGGGTTAGGATTAGGGTTAGGGTTAGTGTTAGGGTTAGGGCTCGGTTTAGGGTACGGGTTAGGATTAGGGTACGCGTTAGTGTTAGGGTAGTGGTTAGGGTTAGGGTACGCTTTAGGGTGAGGGTAGTTATTAAACCTATCCCACTCTCTAGATACCCCTTAGCACGTAAAGGAATATTATTTGGGGGTCCAGCCATGGAGAAGAATTTAGACACTAGGAGAAGATAAGGAACACACCCATTATCAAGAAATCACAATATGATTCTCTTTTTAAACTGTTCCTTAAAACACTAGTGCTTAGGAAATCTATTGGAGGCAGAAGCCGTCAAGGGTAGCTTAGGGTTAGGGTTAGGTTTAGGGTGAGGGTTAGCGTACGGCTTAGGGTACGGGTTCGGGGAGGGGTTCGGGTAGGGCGTAGGGTATGGGTTAGGGTTAGGGTTAGGGCTAGTGTTAGGGTTAGGGCTCGGTTTAGGGTACGGTTTAGGATTAGGGTACGCGTTAGGGTTAGGGTAGGGGATAGGGTTAGGGTACGCGTTAGGGTGAGGGTAGTTATTAAACCTATCACACTCTCTAGATACCCCTTAGCACGTAAAGGAATATTATTTGGGGGTCCAGCCATGGAGAAGGGTTTAGACACTAGGAGAAGATAAGGAACACACCCATTATCAAGAAATCACAATATGATTCTCTTTTTAAACTGTTCCTTAAAACACTAGTGGTTAGGAAATCTATTGGAGGCAGAAGCAGTCAAGGGTAGCTTAGGGTTAGGGTTAGGGTTAGGGTGAGGGTTAGGGTACGGCTTAGGGTACGGGTTCGGGGAGGGGTTCGGGTAGGGCGTAGGGTATGGGTTAGGGTTGGGGTTAGGGCTAGTGTTAGGGTTAGGGCTCGGTTTAGGGTACGGGTTAGGATTAGGGTACGCGTTAGGGTTAGGGTAGGGGTTAGGGTTAGGGTACGCGTTAGGGTGAGGGTAGTTATTAAACCTATCCCACTCTCTAGATACCCCTTAGCACGTAAAGGAATATTATTTGGGGGTCCAGCCATGGAGAAGAGTTTAGACACGAGGAGAAGATAAGGAACACACCCATTATCAAGAAATCACATTAGGATTCTCTTTTTAACCTGTTCCTTAAAACACTAGTGGTTAGGAAATCTATTGGAGGCAGAAGCAGTCAAGGGTAGCTTAGGGTTAGGGTTAGGGTTAGGGTGAGGGTTAGGGTACGGCTTAGGGTACGGGTTCGGGGAGGGGTTCGGGTAGGGCGTAGGGTATGGGTTAGGGTTAGGTTTAGGGCTAGTGTTAGAGTTAGGGCTCGGTTTCGGGTACGGGTTAGGATTAGGGTACGCGCTAGGGTTAGGGTAGGGGTTAGGGTTAGGGTACCGTTAGGGTGAAGGTAGTTATTAAACCTATCACACTCTCTAGATACCCCTTAGCACGTAAAGGAATATTATTTGGGGGTCCAGCCATGGAGAAGAGTTTAGACACGAGGAGAAGATAAGGAACACACCCATTATCAAGAAATCACATTAGGATTCTCTTTTTAACATGTTCCTTAAATCACTAGTGCTTAGGAAATCTATTGGAGGCAGAAGCCGTCAAGGGTAGCTTAGGGTTAGGGTTAGGGTTAGGGTGAGGGTTAGGGTACGGCTTAGGGTACGGGTTCGGGGAGGGGTTCGGGTAGGGCGTAGGGTATGGGTTAGGGTTAGGGTTAGGGCTAGTGTTAGGGTTAGGGCTCGGTTTAGGGTACGGGTTAGGATTAGGGTACGCGTTAGGGTTCGGGTAGGGGTTAGGGTTAGGGTACGCGTTAGGGTGAGGGTAGTTATTAAACCTATCCCACTCTCTAGATACCCCTTAGCACGTAAAGGAATATTATTTGGGGGTCCAGCCATGGAGAAGAGTTTAGACACGAGGAGAAGATAAGGAACACACCCATTATCAAGAAATTACAATGTGATTCTCTTTTTAAACTGTTCCTTAAAACACTAGTGCTTAGGAAATCTATTGGAGGCAGTAGCAGTCAAGGGTAGCTTAGGGTTAGGGTGAGGGTTAGGGTACGGCTTAGGGTACGGGTTCGGGGAGGGTTTCGGGTAGGGATTAGGGTATGGGTTAGGGTTAGGGTTAGGGTTAGTGTTAGGGTTAGGGCTCGGTTTAGGGTACGGGTTAGGATTAGGGTACTCGTTAGGGTTAGGGTAGCGGTTAGGGTTAGGGTACGCGTTAGGGTGAGGGTAGTTATTAAACCTATCACACTCTCTAGATACCCCTTAGCACGTAAAGGAATATTATTTGGGCGTCGAGCCATTGAGAAGAGTTTAGACACTAGGAGAAGATAAGGAACACACCCATTATCACGAAATCACATTAGGATTCTCTTTTTAACTTGTTCCTTAAAACACTAGTGCTTAGGAAATCTATTGGAGGCAGAAGCAGTCAAGGGTAGCTTAGGGTTAGGGTTAGGGTTAGGGTGAGGGTTAGGGTACGGCTTAGGGTACGGGTTCGGGGAGGGGTTCGGGTAGGGCGTAGGGTATGGGTTAGGGTTAGGGTTAGGGCTAGTGTTAGGGTTAGGGCTCGGTTTAGGGTACGGTTTAGGATTAGGGTACGCGTTAGGGTTAGGGTAGGGGTTAGGGTTAGGGTACGCGTTAGGGTGAGGGTAGTTATTAAACCTATCCCACTCTCTAGATACCCCTTAGCACGTAAAGGAATATTATTTGGGGGTCCAGCCATGGAGAAGAGTTTAGACACGAGGAGAAGATAAGGAACACACCCATTATCAAGAAATCACATTAGGATTCTCTTTTTAACCTGTTCCTTAAAACACTAGTGCTAAGGAAATCTATTGGAGGAAGAAGCAGTCAAGGGTAGCTTAGGGTTAGGGTTAGGGTTAGGGTGAGGGTTAGGGTTAGGGCTCGGTTTAGGGTACGGGTTAGGATTAGGGTACGCGTTAGTGTTAGTGTAGGTGTTAGGGTTAGGGTACGCGAGAGTGTGAGGTTAGTTATTAAACCTATCCCACTCTCTAGATACCCCTTAGCACGTACAAGAATATTATAGGGGGTCCAGCCATGGAGAAGAGTTTAGACACTAGGAGAAGATAAGGAACACACCCATTATCACGAAATCACATTAGGATTCTCTTTTTAAACTGTTCCTTAAAACACTAGTGGTTAGGAAATCTATTGGAGGCAGAAGCAGTCAAGGGTAGCTTAGGGTTAGGGTTAGGGTTAGGGTGAGGGTTAGGGTACGGCTTAGGGTACGGGTTCGGGGAGGGGTTCGGGTAGGGCGTAGGGTATGGGTTAGGGTTAGGGTTAGGGCTAGTGTTAGAGTTAGGGCTCGGTTTAGGTTACGGGTTAGGATTAGGGTACGCGCTAGGGTTAGGGTAGGGGTTAGGGTTAGGGTACGCGTTAGGGTGAGGGTAGTTATTAAACCTATCACACTCTCTAGATACCCCTTAGCACGTAAAGGAATATTATTTGGGGGTCCAGCCATGGAGAAGAGTTTAGACACGAGGAGAAGATAAGGAACACACCCATTATCAAGAAATCACATTAGGATTCTCTTTTTAACATGTTCCTTAAATCACTAGTGCTTAGGAAATCTATTGGAGGCAGAAGCCGTCAAGGGTAGCTTAGGGTTAGGGTTAGGGTTAGGGTGAGGGTTAGGGTACGGCTTAGGGTACGGGTTCGGGGAGGGGTTCGGGTAGGGCGTAGGGTATGGGTTAGGGTTAGGGTTAGGGCTAGTGTTAGGGTTAGGGCTCGGTTTAGGGTACGGGTTAGGATTAGGGTACGCGTTAGGGTTCGGGTAGGGGTTAGGGTTAGGGTACGCGTTAGGGTGAGGGTAGTTATTAAACCTATCCCACTCTCTAGATACCCCTTAGCACGTAAAGGAATATTATTTGGGGGTCCAGCCATGGAGAAGAGTTTAGACACGAGGAGAAGATAAGGAACACACCCATTATCAAGAAATTACAATGTGATTCTCTTTTTAAACTGTTCCTTAAAACACTAGTGCTTAGGAAATCTATTGGAGGCAGAAGCAGTCAAGGGTAGCTTAGGGTTAGGGTTAGGGTTAGGGTGAGGGTTAGGGTACGGCTTAGGGTACGGGTTCGGGGAGGGGTTCGGGTAGGCCGTAGGGTATGGGTTAGGATTAGGGTTAGGGTTAGTGTTAGGGTTAGGGCTCGGTTTAGGGTACGGGTTAGGATTAGGGTACGCGTTAGTGTTAGGGTAGTGGTTAGGGTTAGGGTACGCTTTAGGGTGAGGGTAGTTATTAAACCTATCCCACTCTCTAGATACCCCTTAGCACGTAAAGGAATATTATTTGGGGGTCCAGCCATGGAGAAGAATTTAGACACTAGGAGAAGATAAGGAACACACCCATTATCAAGAAATCACAATATGATTCTCTTTTTAAACTGTTCCTTAAAAAACTAGTGCTTAGGAAATCTATTGGAGGCAGAAGCCGTCAAGGGTAGCTTAGGGTTAGGGTTAGGTTTAGGGTGAGGGTTAGCGTACGGCTTACGATACGGGTTCGGGGAGGGGTTCGGGTAGGGCGTAGGGTATGGCTTAGGGTTAGGGTTAGGGCTAGTGTTAGGGTTAGGGCTCGGTTTAGGGTACGGGTTAGGATTAGGGTATGCGTTAGGGTTAGGGTAGGGGTTAGGGTTAGGATACGCTTTAGGGTGAGTGTAGTTATTAAACCTATCCCACTCTCTAGATACCCCTTAGCACGTAAAGGAATATTATTTGGGGGTCCAGCCATGGAGAAGGGTTTAGACACTAGGAGAAGATAAGGAACACACCCATTATCAAGAAATCACAATATGATTCTCTTTTTAAACTGTTCCTTAAAACACTAGTGGTTAGGAAATCTATTGGAGGCAGAAGCAGTCAAGGGTAGCTTAGGGTTAGGGTTAGGGTTAGGGTGAGGGTTAGGGTACGGCTTAGGGTACGGGTTCGGGGAGGGGTTCGGGTAGGGCGTAGGGTATGGGTTAGGGTTGGGGTTAGGGCTAGTGTTAGGGTTAGGGCTCGGTTTAGGGTACGGGTTAGGATTAGGGTACGCGTTAGGGTTAGGGTAGGGGTTAGGGTTAGGGTACGCGTTAGGGTGAGGGTAGTTATTAAACCTATCCCACTCTCTAGATACCCCTTAGCACGTAAAGGAATATTATTTGGGGGTCCAGCCATGGAGAAGAGTTTAGACACGAGGAGAAGATAAGGAACACACCCATTATCAAGAAATCACATTAGGATTCTCTTTTTAACCTGTTCCTTAAAACACTAGTGGTTAGGAAATCTATTGGAGGCAGAAGCAGTCAAGGGTAGCTTAGGGTTAGGGTTAGGGTTAGGGTGAGGGTTAGGGTACGGCTTAGGGTACGGGTTCGGGGAGGGGTTCGGGTAGGGCGTAGGGTATGGGTTAGGGTTAGGTTTAGGGCTAGTGTTAGAGTTAGGGCTCGGTTTCGGGTACGGGTTAGGATTAGGGTACGCGCTAGGGTTAGGGTAGGGGTTAGGGTTAGGGTACGCGTTAGGGTGAAGGTAGTTATTAAACCTATCACACTCTCTAGATACCCCTTAGCACGTAAAGGAATATTATTTGGGGGTCCAGCCATGGAGAAGAGTTTAGACACGAGGAGAAGATAAGGAACACACCCATTATCAAGAAATCACATTAGGATTCTCTTTTTAACATGTTCCTTAAATCACTAGTGCTTAGGAAATCTATTGGAGGCAGAAGCCGTCAAGGGTAGCTTAGGGTTAGGGTTAGGGTTAGCGTGAGGGTTAGGGTACGGCTTAGGGAACGGGTTCGGGGAGGGGTTCGGGTAGGGCGAAGGGTATGGGTTAGGGTTAGGGTTAGGGCTACTGTTAGGGTTAGGGCTCGGTTTAGGGTACGGGTTAGGATTAGGGTCCGCGTTAGGGTTAGGGTAGGGGTTATGGTTAGGGTACGCGTTAGGGTGAGGGTAGTTATTAAAACTATCCCACTCTCTAGATACCCCTTAGCAGGTAAAGGAATATTATTTGGGGGTCCAGCCATGGAGAAGAGTTTAGACACGAGGAGAAGATAAGGAACACACCCATTATCAAGAAATCACATTAGGATTCTCTTTTTAACCTGTTCCTTAAAACACTAGTGCTTAGGAAATCTATTGGAGGAAGAAGCAGTCAAGGGTAGCTTAGGGTTAGGGTTAGGGTTAGGGTGAGGGTTAGGGTTAGGGCTCGTTTTAGGGTACGGGTTAGGATTAGGGTACGCGTTAGTGTTAGTGTAGGTGTTAGGGTTAGGGTACGCGAGAGGGTGAGGTTAGTTATTAAACCTATCCCACTCTCTAGATACCCCTTAGCACGTACAGGAATATTATAGGGGGTCCAGCCATGGAGAAGACTTTAGACACTAGGAGAAGATAAGGAACACACCCATTATCACGAAATCACATTAGGATTCTCTTTTTAACCTGTTCCTTAAAACACTAGTGGTTAGGAAATCTATTGGAGGCAGAAGCAGTCAAGGGTAGCTTAGGGTTAGGGTTAGGGTTAGGGTGAGGGTTAGGGTACGGCTTAGGGTACGGGTTCGGGGAGGGTTTCGGGTAGGGCGTAGGGTATGGGTTAGGGTTAGGGTTAGGGCTAGTGTTAGAGTTAGGGCTCGGTTTCGGGTACGGGTTAGGATTAGGGTACGCGCTAGGGTTAGGGTAGGGGTTAGGGTTAGGGTACGCGTTAGGGTGAGGGTAGTTATTAAACTTATCACACTCTCTAGATACCCCTTAGCACGTAAAGGAATATTATTTGGGGGTCCAGCCATGGAGAAGAATTTAGACACTAGGAGAAGATAAGGAACACACCCATTATCAAGAAATCACAATATGATTCTCTTTTTAAACTGTTCCTTAAAACACTAGTGCTTAGGAAATCTATTGGAGGCAGAAGCAGTCAAGGGTAGCTTAGGGTTAGGGTTAGGGTTAGGGTGAGGGTTAGGGTACGGCTTACGATACGGGTTCGGGGAGGGGTTCGGGTAGGGCGTAGGGTATGGGTTAGGGTTAGGGACAGGGCTAGTGTTAGGGTTAGGGCTCGGTTTAGGGTACGGGTTAGGATTAGGGTATGCGTTAGGGTTAGGGTAGGGGTTAGGGTTAGGATACGCGTTAGGGTGAGGGTAGTTATTAAACCTATCCCACTCTCTAGATACCCCTTAGCACGTAAAGGAATATTATTTGGGGGTCCAGCCATGGAGAAGAGTTTAGACACGAGGAGAAGATAAGGAACACACCCATTATCAAGAAATCACATTAGGATTCTCTTTTTAACATGTTCCTTAAATCACTAGTGCTTAGGAAATCTATTGGAGGCAGAAGCCGTCAAGGGTAGCTTAGGGTTAGGGTTAGGGTTAGCGTGAGGGTTAGGGTACGGCTTAGGGAACGGGTTCGGGGAGGGGTTCGGGTAGGGCGTAGGGTATGGGTTAGGGTTAGGGTTAGGGCTAGTGTTAGGGTTAGGGCTCGGTTTAGGGTACAGGTTAGGATTAGGGTACGCGTTAGGGTTAGGGTAGGGGTTAGGGTTAGGGTACGCGTTAGGGTGAGGGTAGTTATTAAACCTATCCCACTCTCTAGATACCCCTTAGCACGTAAAGGAATATTATTTGGGGGTCCAGCCATGGAGAAGAGTTTAGACACTAGGAGAAGATAAGGAACACACCCATTATCACGAAATCACATTAGGATTCTCTTTTTAACCTGTTCCTTAAAACACTAGTGCTTAGGAAATCTATTGGAGGCAGAAGCAGTCAAGGGTAGCTTAGGGTTAGGGTTAGGGTTAGGGTGAGGGTTAGGATACGGCTTAGGGTACGGGTTCGGGGAGGGGTTCGGGTAGGCCGTAGGGTATGGGTTAGGTTTAGGGTTAGGGTTAGTGTTAGGGTTAGGGCTCGGTTAATGGTACGGGTTAGGATTAGGGTACGCGTTAGTGTTAGGGTAGTGGTTAGGGTTAGGGTACGCTTTAGGGTGAGGGTAGTTATTAAACCTATCCCACTCTCTAGATACCCCTTAGCACGTAAAGGAATATTATTTGGGGGTCCAGCCATGGAGAAGAATTTAGACACTAGGAGAAGATAAGGAACACACCCATTATCAAGAAATCACAATATGATTCTCTTTTTAACATGTTCCTTAAAACACTAGTGCTTAGGAAATCTATTGGAGGCAGAAGCCGTCAAGGGTAGCTTAGGGTTAGGGTTAGGGTTAGGGTGAGGGTTAGGGTACTTCTTAGGGTATGGGATCGGGGAGGGGTTCGGGTAGGGCGTAGGGTATGGGTTAGGGTTAGGGTTAGGGTTAGTGTTAGGGTTAGGGCTCGGTTTAGGGTACGGGTTAGGATTAGGGTACGCGTTAGGGTTAGGGTAGGGGTTAGGGTTAGGTTACGCGTTAGGGTGGGGGTAGTTATTAAACCTATCACACTCTCTAGATACCCCTTAGCACGTAAAGGAATATTATTTGGTGGTCCAGACATGGAGAAGAGTTTAGACACTAGGAGAAGATAAGGAACACACCCATTATCACGAAATCACATTAGGATTTTCTTTTTAACCTGTTCCTTAAAACACTAGTGCTTAGGAAATCTATTGGAGGCAGAAGCAGTCAAGGGTAGCTTAGGGTTAGGGTTAGGGTTAGGGTGAGGGTTAGGGTACGGCTTAGGGTACGGGTTCGGGGAGGGGTTCGGGTAGGGCGTAGGGTATGGGTTAGGGTTAGGGTTAGGGCTAGTGTTAGGGTTAGGGCTCGGTTTAGGGTACGGGTTAGGATTAGGGTACGCGTTAGGGTTAGGGTAGGGGTTAGGGTTAGGGTACGCGTTAGGGTGAGGGTAGTTATTAAACCTATCCCACTCTCTAGATACCCCTTAGCACGTAAAGGAATATTATTTGGGGGTCCAGCCATGGAGAAGAGTTTAGACACGAGGAGAAGATAAGGAACACACCCATTATCAAGAAATCACATTAGGATTCTCTTTTTAACCTGTTCCTTAAAACACTAGTGGTTAGGAAATCTATTGGAGGCAGAAGCAGTCAAGGGTAGCTTAGGGTTAGGGTTAGGGTTAGGGTGAGGGTTAGGGTACGGCTTAGGGTACGGGTTCGGGGAGGGGTTCGGGTACGGCGTAGGGTATGGGTTAGGGTTAGGTTTAGGGCTAGTGTTAGAGTTAGGGCTCGGTTTCGGGTACGGTTTAGGATTAGGGTACGCGCTAGGGTTAGGGTTAGGGTACGCGTTAGGGTGAGGGTACTTATTAAACCTATCACACTCTCTAGATACCCCTTAGCACGTAAAGGAATATTATTTGGGGGTCCAGCCATGGAGAAGAGTTTAGACACGAGGAGAAGATAAGGAACACACCCATTATCAAGAAATCACATTAGGATTCTCTTTTTAACCTGTTCCTTAAATCACTAGTGCTTAGGAAATCTATTGGAGGCAGAAGCGGTCAAGGGTAGCTTAGGGTTAGGGTTAGGGTTAGGGTGAGGGTTAGGGTACGGCTTAGGGTACGGGTTCGGGGAGGGGTTCGGGTAGGGCGTAGGGTATGGGTTAGGGTTAGGGTTAGGGCTAGTGTTAGGGTTAGGGCTCGGTTTAGGGTACGGGTTAGGATTAGGGTACGCGTTAGGGTTAGGGTAGGGGTTAGGGTTAGGGTACGCGTTAGGGTGAGGGTAGTTATTAAACCTATCCCACTCTCTAGATACCCCTTAGCACGTAAAGGAATATTATTTGGGGGTCCAGCCATGGAGAAGAGTTTAGACACGAGGAGAAGATAAGGAACACACCCATTATCAAGAAATCACATTAGGATTCTCTTTTTAACCTGTTCCTTAAAACACTATTGCTTAGGAAATCTATTGGAGGAAGAAGCAGTCAAGGGTAGCTTAGGGTTAGGGTTAGGGTTAGGGTGAGGGTTAGGGTTAGGGCTCGTTTTAGGGTACGGGTTAGGATTAGGGTACGCGTTAGTGTTAGTGTAGGTGTTAGGGTTAGGGTACGCGAGAGGGTGAGGTTAGTTATTAAACCTATCACACTCTCTAGATACCCCTTAGCACGTACAGGAATATTATAGGGGGTCCAGCCATGGAGAAGAGTTTAGACACTAGGAGAAGATAAGGAACACACCCATTATCACGAAATCACATTAGGATTCTCTTTTTAACCTGTTCCTTAAAACACTAGTGGTTAGGAAATCTATTGGAGGCAGAAGCAGTCAAGGGTAGCTTAGGGTTAGGGTTAGGGTTAGGGTGAGGGTTAGGGTACGGCTTAGGGTACGGGTTCGGGGAGGGGTTCGGGTAGGGCGTAGGGTATGGGTTAGGGTTAGGGTTAGGGCTAGTTTTAGAGTTAGGGCTCGGTTTAGGGTACGGGTTAGGATTAGGGTACGCGCTAGTGTTAGGGTAGGGGTTAGGGTTAGGGTACGCGTTAGGGTGAGGGTAGTTATTAAACCTATCACACTCTCTAGATACCCCTTAGCACGTAAAGGAATATTATTTGGGGGTCCAGCCATGGAGAAGAGTTTAGACACGAGGAGAAGATAAGGAACACACCCATTATCAAGAAATCACATTAGGATTCTCTTTTTAACATGTTCCTTAAATCACTAGTGCTTAGGAAATCTATTGGAGGCAGAAGCCGTCAAGGGTAGCTTAGGGTTAGGGTTAGGGTTAGGGTGAGGTGTAGGGTACGGCTTAGGGTACGGGTTCGGGGAGGGGTTCGGGTAGGGCGTAGGGTATGGGTTAGGGTTAGGGTTAGGGCTAGTGTTAGGGTTAAGGCTCGGTTTAGGGTACAGGTTAGGATTAGGGTACGCGTTAGGGTTAGGGTAGGGGTTAGGGTTAGGGTACGCGTAAGGGTGAGGGTAGTTATTAAACCTATCCCACTCTCTAGATACCCCTTAGCACGTAAAGGAATATTATTTGGGGGTCCAGCCATGGAGAAGAGTTTAGACACGAGGAGAAGATAAGGAACACACCCATTATCAAGAAATCACATTAGGATTCTCTTTTTAACATGTTCCTTAAATCACTAGTGCTTAGGAAATCTATTGGAGGCAGAAGCCGTCAAGGGTAGCTTAGGGTTAGGGTTAGGGTTAGGGTGAGGGTTAGGGTACGGCTTAGGGTACGGGTTCGGGGAGGGGTTCGGGTAGGCCGTAGGGTATGGGTTAGGGTTAGGGTTAGGGTTAGTGTTAGGGTTAGGGCTCGGTTTAGGGTACGGGTTAGGATTAGGGTACGCGTTAGTGTTAGGGTAGTGGTTAGGGTTAGGGTACGCTTTAGGGTGAGGGTAGTTATTAAACCTATCCCACTCTCTAGATACCCCTTAGCACGTAAAGGAATATTATTTGGGGGTCCAGCCATGGAGAAGAATTTAGAAACTAGGAGAAGATAAGGAACACACCCATTATCAAGAAATCACAATATGATTCTCTTTTTAAACTGTTCCTTAAAACACTAGTGCTTAGGAAATCTATTGGAGGCAGAAGCAGTCAAGGGTAGCTTAGGGTTAGGGTTAGGGTT
Source organism: Balaenoptera acutorostrata (assembly GCF_949987535.1). Lineage (NCBI taxonomy): Eukaryota > Metazoa > Chordata > Mammalia > Artiodactyla > Balaenopteridae > Balaenoptera > Balaenoptera acutorostrata. The sequence continues at coordinate 41,956 of NW_026646024.1, forward strand.
AGGGTGAGGGTCAGGATACGGCTTACGATACGGGTTCGGGGAGGGGTTCGGGTAGGGCGTAGGGTATGGGTTAGGGTTAGGTATAGGGCTAGTGTTAGGGTTAGGGCTCGGTTTAGGGTACGGGTTAGGATTAGGGTATGCGTTAGGGTTAGGGTAGGGGTTAGGGTTAGGATACGCGTTAGGGTGAGGGTAGTTATTAAACCTATCACACTCTCTAGATACCCCTTAGCACGTAAAGGAATATTATTTGGGGTCCAGCCATGGAGAAGAGTTTAGACACGAGGAGAAGATAAGGAACACACCCATTATCAAGAAATCACATTAGGATTCTCTTTTTAACATGTTCCTTAAATCACTAGTGCTTAGGAAATCTATTGGAGGCAGAAGCCGTCAAGGGTAGCTTAGGGTTAGGGTTAGGGTTAGGGTGAGGTGTAGGGTACGGCTTAGGGTACGGGTTCGGGGAGGGGTTCGGGTAGGGCGTAGGGTATGGGTTAGGGTTAGGGTTAGGGCTAGTGTTAGGGTTAGGGCTCGGTTTAGGGTACAGGTTAGGATTAGGGTACGCGTTAGGGTGAGGGTAGGGGTTAGGGTTAGGGTACGCGTAAGGGTGAGGGTAGTTATTAAACCTATCCCACTCTCTAGATACCCCTTAGCACGTAAAGGAATATTATTTGGGGGTCCAGCCATGGAGAAGAGTTTAGACACGAGGAGAAGATAAGGAACACACCCATTATCAAGAAATCACATTAGGATTCTCTTTTTAACATGTTCCTTAAATCACTAGTGCTTAGGAAATCTATTGGAGGCAGAAGCCGTCAAGGGTAGCTTAGGGTTAGGGTTAGGGTTAGGGTGAGGGTTAGGGTACGGCTTAGGGTACGGGTTCGGGGAGGGGTTCGGGTAGGCCGTAGGGTATGGGTTAGGGTTAGGGTTAGGGTTAGTGTTAGGGTTAGGGCTCGGTTTAGGGTACGGGTTAGGATTAGGGTACGCGTTAGTGTTAGGGTAGTGGTTAGGGTTAGGGTACGCTTTAGGGTGAGGGTAGTTATTAAACCTATCCCACTCTCTAGATACCCCTTAGCACGTAAAGGAATATTATTTGGGGGTCCAGCCATGGAGAAGAATTTAGACACTAGGAGAAGATAAGGAACACACCCATTATCAAGAAATCACAATATGATTCTCTTTTTAAACTGTTCCTTAAAACACTAGTGCTTAGGAAATCTATTGGAGGCAGAAGCAGTCAAGGGTAGCTTAGGGTTAGGGTTAGGGTTAGGGTGAGGGTCAGGGTACGGCTTACGATACGGGTTCGGGGAGGGGTTCGGGTAGGGCGTAGGGTATGGGTTAGGGTTAGGGATAGGGCTAGTGTTAGGGTTAGGGCTCGGTTTAGGGTACGGGTTAGGATTAGGGTATGCGTTAGGGTTAGGGTAGGGGTTAGGGTTAGGATACGCGTTAGGGTGAGGGTAGTTATTAAACCTATCCCACTCTCTAGATACCCCTTAGCACGTAAAGGAATATTATTTGGGGGTCCAGCCATGGAGAAGAGTTTAGACACGAGGAGAAGATAAGGAACACACCCATTATCAAGAAATCACATTAGGATTCTCTTTTTAACATGTTCCTTAAATCACTAGTGCTTAGGAAATCTATTGGAGGCAGAAGCCGTCAAGGGTAGCTTAGGGTTAGGGTTAGGGTTAGGGTGAGGGTTAGGGTACGGCTTAGGGTACGGGTTCGGGGAGGGGTTCGGGTAGGGCGTAGGGTATGGGTTAGGGTTAGGGTTAGGGCTAGTGTTAGTGTTAGGGCTCGGTTTAGGGTACAGGTTAGGATTAGGGTACGCGTTAGGGTTAGGGTAGGGGTTAGGGTTAGGGTACGCGTTAGGGTGAGGGTAGTTATTAAACCTATCCCACTCTCTAGATACCCCTTAGCACGTAAAGGAATATTATTTGGGGGTCCAGCCATGGAGAAGAGTTTAGACACTAGGAGAAGATAAGGAACACACCCATTATCATGAAATCACATTAGGATTCTCTTTTTAACCTGTTCCTTAAAACACTAGTGCTTAGGAAATCTATTGGAGGCAGAAGCAGTCAAGGGTAGCTTAGGGTTAGGGTTAGGGTTAGGGTGAGGGTTAGGGTACGGCTTAGGGTACGGGTTCGGGGAGGGGTTCGGGTAGGCCGTAGGGTATGGGTTAGGGTTAGGGTTAGGGTTAGTGTTAGGGTTAGGGCTCGGTTTATGATACGGGTTAGGATTAGGGTACGCGTTAGTGTTAGGGTAGTGGTTAGGGTTAGGGTACGCTTTAGGGTGAGGGTAGTTATTAAACCTATCCCACTCTCTAGATACCCCTTAGCACGTAAAGGAATATTATTTGGGGGTCCAGCCATGGAGAAGAATTTAGACACTAGGAGAAGATAAGGAACACAACCATTATCAAGAAATCAAAATATGATTCTCTTTTTAACATGTTCCTTAAAACACTAGTGCTTAGGAAATCTATTGGAGGCAGAAGCCGTCAAGGGTAGCTTAGGGTTAGGGTTAGGGTTAGGGTGAGGGTTAGGGTACTTCTTAGGGTACGGGTTCGGGGAGGGGTTCGGGTAGGGCGTAGGGTATGGGTTAGGGTTAGGGTTAGTGTTAGTGTTAGGGTTACGGCTCGGTTTAGGGTACGGGTTAGGATTAGGGTACGCGTTAGGGTTAGGGTAGGGGTTAGGGTTAGGTTACGCGTTAGGGTGGGGGTAGTTATTAAACCTATCACACTCTCTAGATACCCCTTAGCACGTAAAGGAATATTATTTGGGGGTCCAGACATGGAGAAGAGTTTAGACACTAGGAGAAGATAAGGAACACACCCATTATCACGAAATCACATTAGGATTCTCTTTTTAACCTGTTCCTTAAAACACTAGTGCTTAGGAAATCTATTGGAGGCAGAAGCAGTCAAGGGTAGCTTAGGGTTAGGGTTAGGGTTAGGGTGAGGGTTAGGGTACGGCTTCGGGTACGGGTTCGGGGAGGGGTTCGGGTAGGCCGTAGGGTATGGGTTAGGGTTAGGGTTATGGCTAGTGTTAGGGTTAGGGCTCGGTTTAGGGTACGGGTTAGGATTAGGGTACGCGTTAGGGTTCGGGTAGGGGTTAGGGTTAGGGTACGCGTTAGTGTGAGGGTAGTTATTAAACCTATCCCACTCTCTAGATACCCCTTAGCACGTAAAGGAATATTATTTGGGAGTCCAGCCATGGAGAAGAGTTTAGACACGAGGAGAAGATAAGGAACACAACCATTATCAAGAAATCACATTAGGATTCTCTTTTTAACCTGTTCCTTAAAACACTAGTGCTTAGGAAATCTATTGGAGGCAGAAGCCGTCAAGGGTAGCTTAGGGTTAGGGTTAGGGTTAGGGTGAGGGTTAGGGTACGGTTTAGGGTACGGGTTCAGGGAGGGTTTCGGGTAGGGCGTAGGGTATGTGTTAGGGTTAGGGTTAGAGTTAGTGTTAGGGTTAGGGCTCGGTTTAGGGTACGGGTTAGGATTAGGGTACGCGCTAGGGTTAGGGTAGGGGTTATGGTTAGGGTACGCGTTAGGGTGAGGGTAGTTATTAAACCTATCACACTCTCTAGACACCCCTTAGCACATAAAGGAATATTATTTGGGGGTCCAGCCATGGAGAAGAGTTTAGACACGAGGAGAAGACAAGGAACACACCCATTATCAAGAAATCACATTAGGATTCTCTTTTTAACATGTTCCTTAAAACACTAGTGCTTAGGAAATCTATTGGAGGCAGAAGCCGTCAAGGGTAGCTTAGGGTTAGGGTTAGGGTTAGGGTGAGGGTTAGGGTACGGCTTAGGGTACGGGTTCGGGGAGGGTTTCGGGTAGGGCGTAGGGTATGGATTAGGGTTAGGGTTAGGGTTAGTATTAGGGTTAGGGCTCGGTTTAGTGTACGGGTTAGGATTAGGGTACGCATTAGGGTTAGGGCAGGGGTTAGGGTTAGGGTACGCGTTAGGGTGGGGGTAGTTATTAAACCTATCACACTCTCTAGATACCCCTTAGCACGTAAAGGAATATTATTTGGGGGTCCAGCCATGGAGAAGAGTTTAGACACGAGGAGAAGATAAGGAACACACCCATTATCAAGAAATCACATTAGGATTCTCTTTTAACCTGTTCCTTAAAACACTAGTGCTTAGGAAATCTATTGGAGGCAGAAGCATTCAAGGGTAGCTTAGGGTTAGGGTTAGGGTTAGGGTGAGGGTTAGGGTACGGCTTAGGGTACGGGTTCGGGGAGGGGTTCGGGTAGGCCGTAGGGTATGGGTTAGGGTTAGGGTTAGGGTTAGTGTTAGGGTTAGGGCTCGGTTTAGGGTACGGGTTAGGATTAGTGTACGCGTTAGTGTTAGGGTAGTGGTTAGGGTTAGGTTACGCTTTAGGGTGAGGGTAGTTATTAAACCTATCCCACTCTCTAGATACCCCTTAGCACGTAAAGGAATATTATTTGGGGGTCCAGCCATGGAGAAGGGTTTAGACACTAGGAGAAGATAAGGAACACACCCATTATCAAGAAATCACATTAGGATTCTCTTTTTAAACTGTTCCTTAAAACACTAGTGGTTAGGAAATCTATTGGAGGCAGAAGCAGTCAAGGGTAGCTTAGGGTTAGGGTTAGGGTTAGGGTGAGGGTTAGGGTATGGCTTAGGGTATGGGTTCGGGGAGGGGTTCGGGTAGGGCGTAGGGTATGGGTTAGGGTTAGGGTTAGGGTTAGTGTTAGGGTTAGGGCTCGGTTTAGGTTATGGGTTAGGATTAGGGTACGCGTTAGGGTTAGGGTAGGGGTTAGGGTTAGGGTACGCGTTAGGGTGGGGGTAGTTATTAAACCTATCACACTCTCTAGATACCCCTTAGCACGTAAAGGAATATTATTTGGGGGTCCAGCCATGGAGAAGGGTTTAGACATTAGGAGAAGATAAGGAAGACACCCATTATCATGAAATCACAATATGATTCTCTTTTTAAACTGTTCCTTAAAACACTAGTGCTTAGGAAATCTATTGGAGGCAGAAGCAGTCAAGGGTAGCTTAGGGTTAGGGTTAGGGTTAGGGTGAGGGTTAGGGTACGGCTTAGGGTACGGGTTCGGGCAGGGTTTCGGGTAGGGCGTAGGGTATGGGTTAGGGTTAGGGTTAGTGTTAGAGTTAGGGCTCGGTTTAGGGTACGGGTTAGGATTAGGGTACTCGTTAGGGTTAGGGTAGCGGTTAGGGTTAGGGTACGCGTTAGGGTGAGGGTAGTTATTAAACCTATCACACTCTCTAGATATCCCTTAGCACGTAAAGGAATATTATTTGGGGGTCCAGCCATGGAGAAGAGTTTAGACACTAGGAGAAGATAAGGAAAACACCCATTATCACGAAATCACATTAGGATTCTCTTTTTAACCTGTTCCTTAAAACACTAGTGCTTAGGAAATCTATTGGAGGCAGAAGCAGTCAAGGGTAGATTAGGGTTAGGGTTAGGGTTAGGGTGAGGGTTAGGGTACGGCTTAGGTTACGGTTCGGGGAGGGGTTCGGGTAGGGCGTAGGGTATGGTTTAGGGTTAGGGTTAGGGCTAGTGTTAGGGTTAGGGCTCGGTTTAGGGTACGGGTTAGGATTAGGGTACACGTTAGGGTTCGGGTAGGGGTTAGGGTTAGGGTACGCGTTAGGGTGAGGATAGTTATTAAACCTATCCCACTCTCTAGATACCCCTTAGAACGTAAAGGAATATTATTTGGGGGTCCAGCCATGGAGAAGAGTTTAGACACGAGGAGAAGATAAGGAACACACCCATTATCAAGAAATCACATTAGGATTCTCTTTTTAACCTGTTCCTTAAAACACTAGTGCTTAGGAAATCTATTGGAGGCAGAAGCCCTCAAGGGTAGCTTAGGGTTAGGGTTAGGGTTAGGGTGAGGGTTAGGGTACGGTTTAGGGTACGGGTTCAGGGAGGGGTTCGGGTAGGGCGTAGGGTATGGGTTAGGGTTAGGGTTAGAGTTAGTGTTAGGGTTAGGGCTCGTTTAGGGTACGGGTTAGGATTAGGGTACGCGCTAGGGTTAGGGTAGGGGTTAGGGTTAGGGTACGCGTTAGGGTGAGGGTAGTTATTAAACCTATCCCACTCTCTAGATACCCCTTAGCACGTAAAGGAATATTATTTGGGGGTCAGCCATGGAGAAGAGTTTAGACACGAGGAGAAGATAAGGAACACACCCTTTTCAAGAAATCACATTAGGATTCTCTTTTTAACATGTTCCTTAAATCACTAGTGCTTAGGAAATCTATTGGAGCAGAAGCCGTCAAGGGTAGCTTAGGGTTAGGGTTAGGGTTAGGGTGAGGGTTAGGGTACGGCTTAGGGTACGGGTTCGGGGAGGGGTTCGGGTAGGGCGTAGGGTATGGGTTAGGGTTAGGTTAGGGGCTAGTGTTAGTGTTAGGGCTCGGTTTAGGGTACAGGTTAGGATTAGGGTACGCGTTAGGGTTAGGGTAGGGGTTAGGGTTAGGGTACGCGTTAGGGTGAGGGTAGTTATTAAACCTATCCACTCTCTAGATACCCCTTAGCACGTAAAGGAATATTATTTGGGGGTCCAGCCATGGAGAAGAGTTTAGACACTAGGAGAAGATAAGGAACACACCCATTATCACGAAATCACATTAGGATTCTCTTTTTAACCTGTTCCTTAAAACACTAGTGCTTAGGAATCTATTGGAGGCAGAAGCAGTCAAGGGTAGCTTAGGGTTAGGGTTAGGGTTAGGGTGAGGGTTAGGGTACGGCTTAGGGTACGGGTTCGGGGAGGGGTTCGGGTAGGCCGTAGGGTATGGTTTAGGTTAGGGTTAGGGTTAGTGTTAGGGTTAGGGCTCGGTTTATGGTACGGGTTAGGATTAGGGTACGCGTTAGTGTTAGGGTAGTGGTTAGGGTTAGGGTACGCTTTAGGGTGAGGGTAGTTATTAAACCTATCCCACTCTCTAGATACCCCTTAGCACGTAAAGGAATATTATTTGGGGGTCCAGCCATGGAGAAGAATTTAGACACTAGGAGAACATAAGGAACACACCCATTATCAAGAAATCACAATATGATTCTCTTTTTAACATGTTCCTTAAAACACTAGTGCTTAGGAAATCTATTGGAGGCAGAAGCCGTCAAGGGTAGCTTAGGGTTAGGGTTAGGGTTAGGGTGAGGGTTAGGGTACTTCTTAGGGTACGGGTTCGGGGAGGGGTTCGGGTAGGGCGTAGGGTATGGGTTAGGGTTAGGGTTAGGGTTAGTGTTAGGGTTAAGGCTCGGTTTAGGGTACGGGTTAGGATTAGGGTACGCGTTAGGGTTAGGGTAGGGGTTAGGGTTAGGTTACGCGTTAGGGTGGGGGTAGTTATTAAACCTATCACACTCTCTAGATACCCCTTAGCACGTAAAGGAATATTATTTGGGGGTCCCAGACATGGAGAAGAGTTTAGACACTAGAGAAGATAAGGAACACACCATTAACACGAAATCACATTAGGATTCTCTTTTAACCTGTTCCTTAAAACACTAGTGCTTAGGAAATCTATTGGAGGCAGAAGCAGTCAAGGGGTAGCTTAGGGTTAGGGTTAGGGTTAGGGAGAGGGTTAGGGTACGGCTTCGGGTACGGGTTCGGGGAGGGGTTCGTGTAGGGCGTAGGGTATGTGTTAGGGTTAGGGTTAGGGCTAGTGTTAGGGTTAGGGCTCGGTTTAGGGTACGGGTTAGGATTAGGGTACGCGTTAGTGTTAGGGTAGGGGTTAGGGTTAGGGTTAGGGTTAGGGTTAGGGTACGGTTTAGGGTACGGGTTCAGGGAGGGGTTCGGGTAGGGCGTAGGGTATGTGTTAGGGTTAGGGTTAGAGTTAGTGTTAGAGGTTAGGGCTCGGTTTAGGGTACGGGTTAGGATTAGGGTACGCGCTAGGGTTAGGGTAGGGGTTATGGTTAGGGTACGCGTTAGGGTGAGGGTAGTTATTAAACCTATCACACTCTCTAGATACCCCTTAGCACATAAAGGAATATTATTTGGGGGTCCAGCCATGGAGAAGAGTTTAGACACGAGGAGAAGACAAGGAACACACCCATTATCAAGAAATCACATTAGGATTCTCTTTTTAACATGTTCCTTAAAACACTAGTGCTTAGGAAATCTATTGGAGGCAGAAGCCGTCAAGGGTAGCTTAGGGTTAGGGTTAGGGTTAGGTGAGGGTTAGGGTACGGCTTAGGGTACGGGTTCGGGGAGGGTTTCGGGTAGGGCGTAGGGTATGGATTAGGGTTTTAGGGTTAGGGTTAGGGTTAGTATTAGGGTTAGGGCTCGGTTTAGTGTACGGGTTAGGATTAGGGTACGCATTAGGGTTAGGGCAGGGGTTAGGGTTAGGGTACGCGTTAGGGTGGGGGTAGTTATTAAACCTATCACACTCTCTAGATACCCCTTAGCACGTAAAGGAATATTATTTGGGGGTCCAGCCATGGAGAAGAGTTTAGACACGAGGAGAAGATAAGGAACACACCCATTATCAAGAAATCACATTAGGATTCTCTTTTTAACCTGTTCCTTAAAACACTAGTGCTTAGGAAATCTATTGGAGGCAGAAGCATTCAAGGGTAGCTTAGGGTTAGGGTTAGGGTTAGGGTGAGGGTTAGGGTACGGCTTAGGGTATGGGTTCGGGGAGGGGTTCGGGTAGGGCGTAGGGTATGGGTTAGGGTTAGGGTTAGGGTTAGTGTTAGGGTTAGGGCTCGGTTTAGGTTATGGGTTAGGATTAGGGTACGCGTTAGGGTTAGGGTAGGGGTTAGGGTTAGGGTACGCGTTAGGGTGGGGGTAGTTATTAAACCTATCACACTCTCTAGATACCCCTTAGCACGTAAAGGAATATTATTTGGGGGTCCAGCCATGGAGAAGGGTTTAGACATTAGGAGAAGATAAGGAACACACCCATTATCATGAAATCACAATATGATTCTCTTTTTAAACTGTTCCTTAAAACACTAGTGGTTAGGAAATCTATTGGAGGCAGAAGCAGTCAAGGGTAGCTTAGGGTTAGGGTTAGGGTTAGGGTGAGGGTTAGGGTACGGCTTAGGGTACGGGTTCGGGCAGGGTTTCGGGTAGGGGGTAGGGTATGGGTTAGGGTTAGGGTTAGTGTTAGAGTTAGGGCTCGTTTAGGGTACGGGTTAGGATTAGGGTACTCGTTAGGGTTAGGGTAGCGGTTAGGGTTAGGGTACGCGTTAGGGTGAGGGTAGTTATTAAACCTATCACACTCTCTAGATATCCCTTAGCACGTAAAGGAATATTATTTGGGGTCCAGCCATGGAGAAGAGTTTAGACACTAGGAGAAGATAAGGAAAACACCCATTATCACGAAATCACATTAACCTGTTCCTTAAAACACTAGTGCTTAGGAAATCTATTGGAGGCAGAAGCCCTCAAGGGTAGCTTAGGGTTAGGGTTAGGGTTAGGGTGAGGGTTAGGGTACGGTTTAGGGTACGGGTTCAGGGAGGGGTTCGGGTAGGGCGTAGGGTATGGGTTAGGGTTAGGGTTAGAGTTAGTGTTAGGGTTAGGGCTCGGTTTAGGGTACGGGGTTAGGATTAGGGTACGCGCTAGGGTTAGGGTAGGGGTTAGGGTTAGGGTACGCGTTAGGGTGAGGGTAGTTATTAAACCTATCACACTCTCTAGATACCCCTTAGCACATAAAGGAATATTATTTGGGGTCCAGCCATGGAGAAGAGTTTAGACACGAGGAGAAGATAAGGAACACACCCATTATCAAGAAATCACATTAGGATTCTCTTTTTAACATGTTCCTTAAAACACTAGTGCTTAGGAAATCTATTGGAGGCAGAAGCCGTCAAGGGTAGCTTAGGGTTAGGGTTAGGGTTAGGGTGAGGGTTAGGGTAC